>NC_138028.1:56177788-56321771 GCF_964106645.2 Podarcis pityusensis | reverse complement strand
GAAGCACTCCCCACCACCCACAGTACATAGTTTAACTATGGCCTTCCTTGCTACAAGATGTGGTGATAGCTAGCAGCTAAGGTCACAGTCCTAACCCCATTTACATGGGAGTAAGCCCGTTTGAACTCACTGGGACTTAGCTCTGAGTAGAGACAGTTGGGAGTGCAGTGTAAAATGGCTTTAAAATGGGATTAGACACAGCCATCAGTTTATTTATTGAATTCATATCCCACTCTGGAGGGCAACAGGTGCTTCATTTTATGCTGTGGTCTAAACCACTGAGCCTCTTGGCCTTGCCGATCAGAAGGTCGGTGGTTCAAATCCCCGCAATGGAGTGAGCTCCTGTTGCTCTGTCCCAGCTCCTGCCAACCTAGCAGTTTGAAAGCATGTCAATGCAAGTTGATAAATAGGTACAGTGGTACCTCAGGTTACATACGCTTCAGGTTACACAATCCACTAAGCCAGATATAGTGCTTCAGGTTAAGAACTTTGTTCAGAATAAGAACAGAAATCGGGCTCTGGCGGTGCGGTGGCAGCGGGAGGCCCCATTAGCTAAAGTGGTGCTTCAGGTTAAGAACAATTTCAGGTTAAGTACGGACCTCCGGAACGAATTAAGTACTTAACCCAAGGTACCACTGTACTGCTGTGGCAGGAAGGTAAATGGTGTTTCCGTGCACTCTGGTTTCTGTCATGGTGTTCTGTAGTGCCAGAAGCGGTTTAGTCATGCTGGCCACATGACCTGGAAAGCTGTCTGTGGACAAACACCGGCTCCCTTGGCCTGAAAGCGAGATGAGAGCCACAACCCGGTGCACAACCGGGTCAGAGGCTCGTGCACATGCACACAAGCTATTCTGGTGCTCCTCCGACCCAGAAGTGCACTGGAAATAGCGTGTGCGTATGCGTATGGGCACGTGCTCCCCCGCCCTCTGGCCTGCCACACGATCGGCGCTGGAGACACTGGCCCGAGGCACGGTAAGTTTGCTGACCCCTGCCCTAGGCTCAGTGGTTTAGACCACAGCGCTACCCGTGTCCTGTAACTTTACCTACTTAGGAGTAAATCCCACCGAATTCAATGAGGCTCACACAGGTGCTATAAATATTCATTTATTTAACATATATAAGAATAAATGAATCATCATGACTATAGCTGATAAGTGAAGAGGTACAATGTAGGTATTCTCATTGGAAAGAAGAGAAGAGAAGAGAAGAGAAGAGAAGAGAAGAGCTACAATTACAAAGAGAGCACAAACAGAAAGTTACAGATTAGGTCAGGCTTGTGGTTGTAATCGGCACTGATATGGCCATGTAATCTGAGGAGCCAAAGTTGCAAGATCTGCCTCTAGCAATCCATCTTCCAGGGACTGGCTATTGCGTGTTACCAGTATGACAGATATAGATAAGAATGTCAGGAAGAAAGGAGGCTTAACTGAAAGTGGCAGAACATAAAACAAACAGAAATGCCTGATAATAGCAGAAAGAAAATAATGCAATTCATGAATGATAACTGGGTACAAGGACTAGGTCTGAATAAGATGTCTTCAAAGTTTGAGCATGCTCCAAGACATAAATGTTCTGGAGTCATAGCTTCTGAAGGTCTAATACAACCATTTTTAGTGATCAATTCTACTGACTGGGTGATGGGCACTCTATCACTGGCATGTTTGTGGCCTAATTGTTTCTGAAGCACTCCAAGATCTTCAGGTCTTTGAGAATGAAGGGATCCTGACTGGAGCTCTGCTCTCCTAGGCTACATTCACACAGCAGTTCATTCCATTTTATGGACATTTCCCTAACTGTTAATTTCCACGATATAGTTGAGCTTTCACATGTCATAAAAGCTACTTCTGGAAAAAGATTAGAGTATGCTGAGTGCTCATTTCCATGTTATTTGATTCCAGGAAAACCCATTTGCAGCCCCCACCCCCAAACCCAGAAAATTGTGGGAACAACATGCCAAATTTGAAGCAGCAAACCATTCCTTTATGGGGGAATTATGGGGGAACAGAAACACACATATGCAAAAAGTGTTGGGAGTAGTGAGGTTGTCAGATGGGGTCATTGTTGTATCACACCACGCCCACTGGGGTGAATAATATTTGGAAGGACATGATGGTCTGTTAGTCAAAAAGCCACAGTTCCACAATACAACAGGTAAGACAGTATGGAAGGAACGTTAGAAAATGGGACAGACATGCTAGCATAATAAGCAGGAAAACTAGTGTAGTATTCCCCATGTCTGACTGCATCCCTAGTTGAAGCACAAACCAGTCATGGTAGTTGTGGACCTGGGATGTGAATGGGCATGTTTCACAATGAGCTGTGGTTATTCACCTTGGCACAGGCTCTCAGTCCATCTCACAACCTCACTGTGAGGATGAAATACCAACACGTGTCATAACCAAGTGAAACTGATTAATGATCTAAGAACCACAACATCCTGCTTTTGCCAATGGGTAGCAGTAGCAAAACGCCTCAAGGGTAGTGCAGATTAAAGACCAGGCTCTCTTCTCTCTACATCATTTTAATAGGCTCCCAAAGCATCAGAAAGAAATACATTACTTTGTGCAAATGGACAGAATTACTATGGTTTTCCCAGTAGTGATGTATGGAAGTGAGAGCTGGACCATAAAGAAAGCTGATCGCCGACGAATTGATGCTTTTGAATTATAGTGCTGGAGGAGACTCTTGAGAGTCCCATGGACTGCAAGAAGATCAAACCTACCCATTCTGAAGAAAATCAGCCCTGAGTGCTCATTGGAAGGACAGATCCTGAAGCTGAGACTCCAGTACTTTGACCACCTCATGAGAAGAGAAGACTCCCTGGAAAAGACCCTGATGTTGGGAAAGATTGAGGGCACAAGGAGAAGGGGATGACAGAGGACGAGATGGTTGGACAGTGTTCTTGAAGCTACTAACATGAGTCTGACCAAACTGCAGGAGGCAGTGGAAGATAGGAGTGCCTGGCGTGCTCTGGTCCATGGGGTCACGAAGAGTCGGACATGACTGAATGACTAAACAACAACAACAAAGCCTGTCCAGAACAGCTATGCATCACAATCTGGGATATGATTGAGGAAAGATACTGGGGTGTGTGATACTTGTTTCCTTATAGCCCCTCCCTCCTCTTCCATACTATCTCAACAATTGTTGGCCTTTATTGATTCATTTTTTATTCTGCTTTTGGGAGCTCAGGGGGCCAAGCATACCTCTCCATTTTAGTTTCACAACAATCCTGAGAGGAAGGATAAATTGATGAGAGTGCCTAGGCCTAAATCATCAGAGGAGCATCACAGCTGAGAAGGAATTTGAAACAAAACCTCCTTGGTGCTAGTCTGACTATCTATCACTTTGAAACCCTGTATCATATTGGTTCTTACTCTTTCCACCGTAGGCAACCCCCCCTCCTTGCCACTATCTTAAATGTTGCCAACTCTTCCCCCATTCAATAATGCAATTATGACAAGTTTCTCAATTCTGCATGGTGCTTGGTTACAGATCTTAGATATTTTGGGGACACTTATATCAAAATTATATACTTTAATAATAATTGGATGATACCAAACCACACATGTTGGCTTTCACTTCATTTCTGAGCTCAATACAAATTGCTGATACTGGTATTAAATGGTCTGGGACCAGATTTCTGCAGAATCACCTCAGCCAATACAAATCTCCCCAACTCTTGAAATAGCCTACTGAGGTTCTGCTTCTTTTACCTCTGCCACCTGAAATACAGCAGCTAAGAATGATGGGGGAAACCTTTTGTTTGATGGTGCCAAGACAGCAGAATGTCCCAGCACAATGTAATTGAACAGGGGTGGTGAATGTGCTAGGACCATTAATTTCAGTGGGTATGCTCTGAGTAAAACTTATCTGAATACCAACCAAAGTTTGAGGATTGTGACCCAAACAGTATGATAGCCCTTGGACCAGAGTGGAACCCAAAATTGTCAGAAAAGTTGTTGTTGTTTTTTAGGCCTTTCTCCTAATTGCTGGATAACTTCTAGGCCAAAATCCCACAGAGGAAATTTGACCTTTTGGGAGAATTCATTTCACTTTTCCCTAGAGATTATTCAGTGAACACCTATGTCCTCTCACTGCCACCCTGCAATTCTGTAAATAAAGCTGGAAAATTTTGACAGGCAATTCAAGGGCTGGAAAACATTTTCAAGGGATTTGGGAAATGGATGACCCAATGAAATGAAAAAAATCCCCTGAAGACTTGTGACCTCTTTTGCCTTTTGGTGGTTCTGCCTCTTTCCAAATGAATTCAGGTCTTGCACTGCTACAATGCTCATAAAGGATTATTGCCTCCTTCCATATGAGTAATCGGCCTGGTGACAAAAATAAGCTTATGTCAGATATGTGACAGATTTCTATTAATCCACCAGGGAGAAAATGTACAATTTTAAATTTAAATAAACTTCTTTCTTGCACTGGAAAAATAAATAAAACTTGGAGGTGGCATGCGGAGGGGAAGGAATGGAAAGAGGGTAAAACAAAAAAACCCACCCTGAACCAGCAGTAATCTAGAAGATAACAGTTACTTTAATTTCATTACTGAAAGATCAGGGTCACAACAACAGCAATTACCTGTAATTTCCCATTCTGGCAATTATATTATTATGAAAATGATCACTTGCTAACTGCACTAAAGCTTCTAGGGGCACTAAAGTGAATTCTTTTTGCTTTAGCATGCTTGCTAATTGTGTCGGGTCTTTAGGGTAATGTGATTACCACTGCTTTTGTTTCCCTCTCAGAGCACACACAGAGAGACAGAGAGAATAACTGAATGATGGCCTAATGCCGCTTTTGAAGTACATCCTCTGTCACAACAAAACCCCTGGGAAAAGACGTCCTGGTCTGTGCCCTCATAAGAGTATCTAATATCTGGCCAATTTATTTTGGTTTCATTAATCTTTTTGGATTGTTTACTGTTCCTATCAGCAGAAGAACCATAGCTCAGTCGTAGAGCATCTGCTTTGCTTGCCAAAGGTCCCAGAACCGAACCCCAACATTCCTAGATTGAATTGGGAATGTCCCTTGTTTGTAATCACAGTGTGGCTGTCAGACAGTGTCAACAGCACTGAGTCTGATGAACCAATCACCTGATTTGGCATAACGTAGTTTCCTATGTCCCTTAGACATCAACTAAAAGAGGAAAGCAGAAAGTTGTAAAATTTAAACTGTGCCTGCCCTGCAAAACCCCTCGGAGACAACTGTGGGCTTTAACTTCTACATATTCTCAATAACTGCTTCAGCTCTCTGACAAAGCAATTCTATGGTGGGCATTGGGCAGAACTGAGTGCAGGTACCACCACTTCCTATAGCCTGCTGGATTGCACAGGACAAGAGGTGGTGAATAAGTATACAGTGGTACCTCGGGTTAAGTACTTAATTCGTTCCGGAGGTCTGTTCTCAACCTGAAACTGTTCTTAACCTGAAGCACCACTTTAGCTAATGGGGCCTCCTGCTGCCACCGCGCCGCCAGAGCCCGATTTCTGTTCTTATCCTGAAGCAAAGTTCTTAACCTGAAGCACTTTTTCTGGATTAGCGGGTCTGTAACCTGAAGCATATGTAACCCGAGGTACCACTGTATATAAATTCAAATCATAATCATAATACATGACCTAATCAGCATCTGCATGTTTATTTATTTAAGTATTTATACACTGTCTTGCCTCTCATTGCTGGAATGCTTAAGAAGCCTACCAAAACATGAATTAAAATTCTTGAAATGCAATAAAAAAGAGACCACATATCAAAACAACTCATGAGTTTTTTCACCAGTCCTCCAAGCCAAAAGCCCACTGGAACAAGTGTTTTGCAGCATGCTGAGTGCAGTCTACTCAGAAATAATTGAATTCAATGGATCTTATTCCTAGATAAGTGGGTATAGGATTGCTGCCGGAGCATGATTTCTGTTCTCATCCTGAAGCAAAGTCCTTAACCCGAGGTACTATTTCTGGGTTAGTGGAGTCTGTAACTTGAAGCGTATGTAACCTGAAGCATATGTAACCCGAGGTACTACTGTACAAGCTTTTGGTATATTCTGCCTCCCTTGTGGGAGTGTTTTATGGGAATGGGTGGACACTGGATCATTCAGACCCAAAGCCTCCCTCAATCCATCTCGTGACAGCCCGCCCCCCTTTATCAGTATTGAAGCACCAGCAGTGGCTGGCTGTGGAGGGGGTGGGGGTGGAATGAGAGAGAGATGATTTTTCTACTTTTTCACTTATGTGAACTATGTGTCTCTTGGGATGGGGGAAGGAACCTCACATTTGTTACTCAAGTTAAAATTAAGGCTGTAAGCAACTATTTTGAAATGAAAACCTGCAGGAAGGACTCAAGTTCAGGAATCTCTGTGGATTTCTTTTTAAAATGGGAGGTCTCTATATAGCAGATACTAGCATTAGACACCAGCAGGCCAGAAGGCTTGAATAGTTCCAGTGAAACAACCCCCCTGCCCTCCACAACCAACCAGCCAAGGAAATTAAAACCCACAAGCAAAACACAAAACTCATCAATATTATTTGGGGGGTGGGGGGCAGATCTATGAAGAGACTGTCATACTGGAACTATCAGTCACAGGAGTTCTAATTTTAGGTGCCATGCTTCAGGATCATATAAAATATCTATTTGGTTGGGAAAGTTTCTGCTTCCATATATTGGACGGCATAACTTGAGCTAGGGATATACCAGCACTATCTTTGTTCTGTGGCCCATGAATTAACAGCCCTCAACCTCTTTTGTCTTGTTCTCTCAAATAATCTTGATGAACAATGGTTACATCCTGCATCTCCACCAAATGCATTGTGTGGTCTCACTTCATCATTGACTGGTTCAGCATGGCAATGGGAAGGAAATGGACGCGTAAACTTTGGAAATCCACAACAAGGCTCTTTTGATGTTGTTATGATAGGGTAACCGTAACATACCATGCATTGATGATAAGATAAAACAGAAAAGCAAATAAATAAAATAAGAAGCTAGGTTAACTAGCTGTGTCATATCCATCCTTGCTGTGGCTTCCCTCGTGGGCTACAATGGAAGAAGGTTTAAATGAATTTCTCACCAAGCAATAAGAGAGAATACTGTCTGCACACATTGCCTCAAATCTTTGAATCTAAAGAGTAGGGATGGGGGAGAGATGTGCTTCAGTTTACATTTAAAGACTAATTACCTAATTTGTACTTTCTGAAGCAATATGTGAACCAAAAGTTAGCCATCCTACAAAATTCATACTACTCCAGCAGCCCTAACTTGCCACTTCCTGGACTGAGGAAACTAATGAATCCACAGGTTTACTGAATGAGAACCAATAAACTGAAGCTCAGTACAGAAAAGGCAGGGAGAACCTAACTTTTGTCAGCCATGCTCTGGTAATCTCTAGGTTATATTACTGCACTGTTTTATACGTGAGGGTGCCTCTAAAGATGGTTGGAAACTTCAGCTGGTGCAGAATTTGGCAACCAGGGTGCTCACTGGGGCAAGATAGTTTGAGCTGATCCTTGCCTGACCGCATTGGCGGTTGATTAGTTTCTGGGCCCAGTTCAAAGTTTGTTTGTTTGTTTGTTTAAATTTGTATACTGCCTTCATCCGTAAATCTCAAGTGCTGGGTTTGAACTATAAAGCTTTAAACAGCTCAGGACTTCAATAGATCTAGGACTGCCTCTCCTCATATGAACCAACACAGACGCTGTGATCATTATCTGAGGCTGTGTTTTGTGTGCCTCCTTGGTGAAATGTCCAGAGGGAGACAACGTGAGAATGGGGCTTTTTTGCAGTGGCATCTCCCTTGTGGAATGCTCTCCCCAGAGGGGCGGGGGCTTACCTGGTGCCTTCATTAGATATACTTAGGCACCTGGCAAAAACATTTCTCTTCTCCTAGGTCTTTGGCTAATTAAATAATCTATGGCCTTTTAAGCTGTGGGGGTTATTGTTTCAGTTTGCACATTTTGGTGGGTTTTTTTGTGTTTTCGTATTGTATAGGGTGTACCGGTCCCCTGATAGTAACTGACTGCTGGGCAACTGTCCTTTACATCACTAAATAAAATGGCCCTGTCTTATAGCAGAGCAGCTGCAGAACCTGGCAGTTTAGGCTGATCTCTTGTACATCCCTAGGTCATGTTTATAACAGAGCTACATAAATAATAATAGTTATTTGCATTTTTATTGCATCTTTCATCTGAGATCTACAAACAAATTAAAGTCATTAACTCCCCAAGTCCCTGTGAAGTAGCTGTATCATCTATTTCTATCCCTACTTTTTATTGGAATGGAAAGGAATTACATTAGGACCACTCTGGATAATGTTTTTCCTTTATGGAGGAACAAGAGGTAGAGTAGAGAGGAAAGAATGAATATTGGGGTACATTACTGAGACTCATTTCCCCTCTCTGCTTGCCAGGCTCAGTGTTAATGGTCAGTTGGGCTGGGCTCTGGCTAATGACTCCTGGACAGGGCCCCTGAGCAGCCTGACATAGCTGCAGCTCTATTCATTGCTTCCTTTCCAGACCCCTGAATGCTTTTCAGCAGTGGCTGTCAGTGCCACTTCTTAAGAGGAACCAAGCTCAGCTTGTGGGATATTTACATGCCTTCCCATTAGCAAATAGTTCACCCCACATTTTACAGCTTCCAAGAAATTAAAATAAAGTGCACTTCCTTGTTGCTTTCCTAAAATGTCAGCTTTTAAAAAGTGGATTTGCTAGACTAGGATGACAGTGCTGTCATGCACTTCAATTGCAGAAACCTAAATCCCTCCCACAGTTAGGGTCTGGAGGAACCCTTAGAGCAAGCTTATCTAACTTACCTGCTCAGCTAATCTAACTTAAAAGGGTCTCTGATAAGCACCCTTCAACAATGGAGTTATTTAGCTTCAGGTTATATGTTAAGACCAATATTTGCTTCATCTTCATGTTTCTCCCTTGATTACAAAATTAAACTTGCTTGAACTTCAGAAATATTTCTGTCCTGTCTTTTGAAGTCATACTTAAAACAATGAACTGTCTGAAGCCCAGTCTATCAACTACATGCCAGCATTTCCTAAACAAAGACTTTCTACATACTAACAAGACATCCAAGGATGTTTTCACTATGTGTTCATCTTATTATTTTAGCAAGCAATGTTAAGAAATATAGCTTAATCAATATTTTCCACCTAGCCTTCATTATCTTAATTTAGAAGGGAGAAAATGTATTTTTGTTGCTATTATTATTAAAATCAAAACTCCTGCTGATCAGTGGAGGCTGGTAGGCGCTGGAGCTGATGGGGGTTCATTGGTGACCAAAACGTCAGAGGCTTGGCTAGGCTGCTCTGCTTTCCTTCCTACCCACCTCCCAATGATACTGTGGTCCCAATCTACCTTCTGCTCACTCCTCTCTTAGGAGACATTGTGCCCTAGAATTTTCTGAATATGTGTAAACATTTAATACATTACTAGTTCTGGGGTGTATTACCAGTTTTTGCATGGGACTCCCACAATCATCTTGAACCACCTGGAGTACTAACAAAAACAAAAATTTTAGGGTTTTTGTTATGTGTTACTGGGGTGGGGGACAGAAACTCCCCCCCCCCCCACAAAAGTATGTTTTCTCAGCAATCAGAAAATAAGAGACTTATTTTTCCTGTTGTGGAAATTGTTTAGCTTGTAGAATGTCAGAACACATTCTGCAACATGGAGGATTCTTAGAAACATAGATTCAGCCTCAAGAATCCTATATGGCACAGGGAGCTACAAGTCCAATATTCTGTCCAGTGTTTGCTTAGATAATAGGAATGCTGGGGCATGGATGTACATTCAGAATTCTAAGGTAAAAGCAACAGTGTAAAGAAAGCCCAATCACAGCTGCTTTTCAACTGCACTTTCAAGCTATGAATTCTATTAAAAACTAGAATGCAATAAAAATCACATTAAAATTCTTAAACACTCTGTAATTTTCACCCCAGTCTCCCACAAGCATCTTCAGGGACAACCAGAATGTATCAGACTCATGAAAAACAGCAGCATTCCTGCAAATAATTTGCATGCCAAATTGCCTCTGTATTGGCCCCAGTACAACCATTTAACACTTCATGTTTGGCTACCGCTGTGTGTAAAACACATCTCTGAATACTATAATACTCAAAAACCCTAGTGGCTCCCTTAAGGAAGAAACATTTTATAGTCCCTTCCCAGAGCAGCTGGAAAATTCAGAATGAAAAAACAAGAAGACACTTGCCTCAAATAATCTTCAGGAGAAGGAAATGATAACAGACATTTGTAAATCAACTCTTTGATGTGCTTTAAAAACCAGGCATTGTTGTTAAGTGTTGTTAGAAGAACAGAAGTCAGTGGAAGTTGTTTTTAAAAAAGCAAAACAGTAGCGGTAGCTAATCCTAGGCTTTTTCCAAGAGCAGGGATAGCAGATCAGCCTATCTCCAGTCCATGCAAGATTGGCATGTACATAATCAGAAATCGGTCCCATGTGGGTATTTTTTTTAATGCAACAAAAATTGCATTACATTTGTACACAGTTTCCACTAAAACAAAGGCGTTGTGTGCCTTCTTCCCCTAAATTAACAACAACAACAACAACAATGTATCTATTATCTTTTTAGCATCTGGTAAAAATGTCCCTTTTTCAACAAGTCTATTACAGTGTTTATCCATTTGGTTCTGCATTAAATTTGTATTGATTTTATGTATATGCTAGTGTTCAAAGATAATGCCACATGATGTTTCAATAACTACTGGCTAAAACTGTGTCAGAGCATTCAGCACTCTGCTGATACTGGCCATACTTGCAAAATCTATGAAGGCATGAAGAAAGCCTTTTTACCAACAGTCAGGAAAATGAACCATTGACAACTTCGTCAGGTGAGGCCATTACAGACCACAGCAAGCAGATGAAGCAATGGCAGGATCCGCAAGGACGTGCTCTACAGGGAGCTGGCTTCAGGCACTAGACCTGTTGGCAGACCAGCTCTGCATTACAAAGATGTCTTCACATGGGACATAAAGGCTGACGACATCAACCCTGCCATGTGGAAATCCTTTGCAGATGACTACAGTGCCTGGAGACAGGCAGTCAGGTCATTCGGCCATAGCTGTGACCAGAGGGGAAATGACTGCTGTGAGGAGCACAGGGAGAAGAAACGCCATTGTGCATCTGCAGCAGCACAACTGGATGCCTTCATCTGCCCCAGCTGCAATAAAACATGTCTCTCCCATATCGGTCTCTAAAGCAACAGCAGGCATTGTAACCTCCCAACAGTTTGACTCCACCCCCAAAGGCGCACTCCTCCATTCTCTCCGGAGACAGATGGATGCCAACAAGAAGAGCTGGAAATTTTGCGCCCCACCCAAGATAATCGAAAGTCAAAATATGTGAGGTAATTCTTCCCCACAGCACTAGCAACAACAGCTAAATTAGGGACCAGGATTGGGCTGTCAAGACCTTTGGCTCCACCTCAGTTTAAGAATAGGAGAATTTGCAACATCCTCTCTGCACGCAAGAACAGTGATGTTTGCCATGTAGAGGACCTACATAAAATTCTCTTTTTTCCTTTGTTTCTGTGGCATTTTCAAGGGTGTAATTACACCTGTGAATATACACACACACTCTGATTTCTACAAGATCCCAAGCTAAATATTTGGTAACTAGCCCTTTTAAGGCAAAATATGTTATTTACAATATAGTTATCACTGTATTCCGTCTGAGACTGTAAGCCACACTAGATAGACGGGAAATCAAACCATTTAGTGCTCACGGGGTAAACATGAGGATTTGGATCAAACCACATCACTTAGTCCATAGCTTATCCAGATTGTCCCCCTCCAGCTATTTTCAGAATTCATCAGCAAGGAAGTTATGTAAAAAGGCCTTAAACCATATGTTACAAAGTTGTACTCACATCAAGTGCATTAAGATTGACTGTAAAGGGTTGCGGAAATACACTTCATACAGTGTTTTGTCGGATTTTCTCTCTAACGAAACAGATTTGGGTAACCTGAAGTGGAGAAATGGATGTGTAATGCATGCAGCCATTGTGTTTTGCTAGCAGAGAGACTGATAGAGAAAATGGAGGTGCTTGTCTGCTACAAGAGACAAGAGTTCAGACCTATCCAAAATATAATCAACAGAATGCATCTGAGAGTGAATTACTGAGAAGCAGAAAAACTAATTTAAAAAGAAAATTAAAGTCAATATTGGTCTGCATTACATAGTCCCCCCCCCCCACACACACTCCAATCGAATGTCAAAAAATAAATACATTGCTGTTTCTTCCTGATGGCTGAGCTGAAGCCATCGCCATGTAGATTTGAATTTGAATGTTGTAAAAAAAAGAAAAAAGAAAAAATCTAAAGCCATGTCAGTCAAATACAGAGGATGGAGTTACTTTGCAATATTGTCATCTCTTCAATAGCTTGTTAAGAACCATGCCACTTTCTGACGCGGTGCTTGCGAAGGACCAGAGGCCAGAGATACTCTTTGTTACACCAAAATGAAAAGTTGGAGGTATAAAGAGAGACAGGGAGCTAGGAAGGAGAGACAGAGAGTCCTGTCTACCACGTTCAATATCTCATTTTCACTTGAGGGTGGGATGAGATGGATTTGGTGGTTTGTGGTTGTTGTTTTTCAATGACAGGAAAAAAGGAGCAGAGTGCTTAGGTAATAATAATAATAATAATAATAATAATAATAATAATAATAATTTATATCCCGCCCTCCCCAGCCGAAGCCAGGCTCAGGGCGGCTAACAACAATAAAACAGTACAAAAGTACAGCACAAACAACACTCTAAAATCATTCATTATAAAATTAATTAATTCAAGCCACTGGCAACCATTGGGCCAGAGCTCCGTGAAGATTGCCGAGGGAGGGGGTCAGGCTGTGCCCTGGCCAAAGGCCTGGTGGAACAGCTCTGTCTTGCAGGCCCTGCGGAAAGATGTCAAGTCCCGCAGGGCCCTGGTCTCTTGTGACAGAGTGTTCCACCAGATCGGAGCCACGGCCGAAAAAGCCCTGGCTCTAGTTGAGGCCAGCCTAACTTCTCTGTGGCCTGGGACCTTCAAGATGTTTTTATTTGAAGACCGTAAGTTTCTCTGTGGGGCATACCAGGAGAGGCGGCCCCGTAGGTACGAGGGTCCTAGGCCGTATAGGGCTTTAAAGGTTAAAACCAGCACCTTAAACCTGATCCTGTACTCCACCGGGAGCCACTGCAGCTGGTATAGCACCGGGTGAATGTGATCTCGCAGCGAAGACCCCGTAAGAAACACTTTTCATTCTGTGCAAAGTAAAATGCATAGTACATATGAATGTGATTTGCCTTGTGTAGACACATGACAGCCACTCTCAAACTTACATTTATTTCCTGATGTGGGTATTGCTGAGATACCGCATGCAGTAAGGAAGCTGCCATGCACCAAGTCAGACCACAGGTCCAGCTAGCTCAGTTACACCAGGTTTGGGACATTTGACTCTTGGCCTTATTTCAGTGAAACTACAGCAGGGGAGACAGCAGACCTTAAAATGGAGGGAACGAAGCCGGGGAGGCATAGGCAAACTCGGCCCTCCAGCTGTTTTGGGACTACAACTCCCATCATCCCTAGCTAACAGGACCAGTGGTCAGGGATGATGGGAATTGTAGTTCCAAAAACATCTGGAGGGCTGACTTTGGGGATGCCTGGTCTAGAGGATGGGTGATAGGTAGCAAGGATGACAACTTGAATAAAATATTACAGGGATCGGGGTACCTGCCCCATATAATCAATCACATGACGCAGAGCATGTACACAATTGTGAATGGCAATGCCCACCAACTTTGTGAGAGGGCTGGCCCACTCAAATATTTTAGGGGTGTGTGAAGGGACCTCAGCCCCTAGGAGTTGACTTCTATGGTGGGTAAACAGAAGGGTGTGGTAGGAACAGAATGTTTACCTTTTGTTTTCCCTCAGTGCATTGCTGGATGTTGTGAGGGGAGATCCCAGGAGGGTCAGCTCTGAGTCTTTAGAGATCTCCTTTCCCTCTTTTTAAAACCTCTTTTATAAAACTTTGTTTACCAGGCAACTGGGCATGCTGCAAATTGCAGTGCTGGTTACATTGCAGTCCCACACCATCATAATTCACCTAGAGGCAACATATGCAAATTTTATGTGCATTTCAGTCACAGGTGTGGGTCCTGAGTACCTCACAGCTCCTTTGGTACTTTTCCTTCTCCCACATCACTGGCTCATGTTTTATAAGAGGTGTGCTGCTGGATCTGATGAAAGGCCTGCCTTGACCAGTGCCCTGTTTTTCCCAGTAGCCAACCAGATGCCTATGCCTTTTTCTTTTTTTTTTTTTATAGAAATTTATTGGGTTTTACAATAGCAATACACATAATAAACAATGTAACATATATCTTAACATAATTTCACATTTTCTTTGGACTTCCTCACATCTCCCGCTCCCACTTTCATCGTTATAGCATTTTGTCAGCAATTTATTATCTTATTTGCAATCTTATATCCCTTCTATGCTTCATAATCTTCTACTTCTCAAAAAGAGTTATATTTTCTCAATCTCACTTATTTTCTTAAAGTCATCTAAGTTTAGTGGTGCTCAGTTATATTGATCTAGCATCCTGTTTAGCATTCACTCAAATTGCAATGTTTTTGTAAATAGTTCTTAAATTTCTTCCAATCCTCCTCAGTCCTCTCTTCTCCCAGGTCTCGAATTCTGCCGGTCATCTCGGCCAGTTCCATGTAGTCTATCAGTTGCATCTGCCATTCTTCCAGTGTGGGTAGATCTTGAGCTTTCCAATGCTTTGCGAGTAGTATCCTTGCTGCTGTTGTTGCATACCAGATGCCTATGCCTTTTTCATCCATCTTGGCTTCACTTACTCCTTACTATCTGGTTTTTCACACAGTAATCTTCTCTAATGGGCATCCGTAGAGAAAGCACATCTTGCAGCCTGACAAGCAAATTTACTATAGCAAAAATCAGTGCCTTCTTTTTAGTATTCCTATTAGCGACGTTTGAAAATCACACATCTTCACCCAACGTGTGCCCAAGCACCGTGGTTAATTTGCTAAGCTGTCTCCGAACAGGATTCGTTCTTCCTTTAAATGTGGCACTGAGAGCTTAGAAGCCTATGTTTTTAATTTTTTTAAACCCACTAATTTCATTGTGCCTGACACAAAGCAGCATATCTTTAGAGTAATTACTGTATAACAGTTATTTTCCCCCCACAAAGTAGTAATTTTCCTAAAATTAACTGGACGTCCTCAATTATGTAAATTGAATATCTTGAAAATGTAATGGCTGTGCTGGAAAAAAGACAAAAGAACACAATGGGAAGCTAACCCCAAAAGAAAAGAAAACCCCAAATGTAGAGATTCATTTCGGATAGAATCAAGGGCAATTACTGGTCCTGCTGTTAAGCTGACTGACACAACTTTTCCTCTTGGATGCATTCGTTTTTGTCTTGAAGTCACCATGGGTTACAGGGAGGCAAAGCTCAAATTTTGAAAAGGGAATTAACAGAATGAACAGCATGAGATACAGTGAGGGCTTATTTCCAAGGTCTTCTTAATATTGCCTAGGATCCTCTAGACCATACCTGCACATTTCATTTATTTATTTATTACACAAGTGTATAAAATGCTTCTTGGCCTAAGGCCATCGAAGCAGTGTGCAACACAATAAAAAAGCATACAAAAAATAATTTAAAATAATACAAATTCTAAAAAAAAAGTGCAAACCATTTCTACCAACTCAAGAATCAATAAAACTATTCCTACAGGTGTGCAGTTAATATTCCATAAATGACTGGCTTACCCCTCATGGAAAAGCTCCTTAAACAAAAACATCTTCAGTAGGTGACTAAAGATTATGAAGCTGGGGGCCTGCCTAATTTCGGTTGATAATACATCTGGAAATGTATTCCTTCCTCTGGCTTTAGCAATTTTAATTTATCCTTATGTGTTTGATTTATTATAATTCCTACTACAAGATTGATATGCTGCTTACTAAAAAATGCCCTGTGGTTTACATAAGAGAGTATAAAATATAAAACAAAATATTCAAATGAAACTACCAATAAAATAAACAGACTTTAAAAAAGTAAACAGCAAAATTACTTGCATGTAGATAAAATCAACAGCATTTCTGCCATTTTTCTAGCTTGCCTTTATTTGTTTATTTTTTTTAGAAGATTCCCAATCCGTTCCTGGATACAATTGCATAAAAAGCATGGAAAAAAACAAAATGTTGCCATTTAGTGAATATTCAGCAAATGTGGTATTGTTCTGAGGCAGGTATAGATGGCCTATATGAAGTGGACAGAGTATCTTCACCAAACCCGTGGGATAGTACAGAAGAAAAGAAACTTTTGATCTCACCTTTTCCAGTTCTCCCCCAGATTTCTAGTCAAGCACAGCTAAGGAGGAGGCATGAAAACATCAATATTGCAGCTTCCAGCAACAACTGCAGGCTTGTTGTTAGAAAAGTGTCTAGTTTATTGAAAGTGCATGCCCACTTCTGACACCATGTAGCATCCCAAGGGTTTGGGAAGGATGGTTGGTCACGGTGTGCAAAGGGTCTCCTCTAATTCCAATAAGCAGCAGAAGTCATGAGAATCTTTATGAATGACAGAACAACAACACAGCATAGCAGCAAGGACTTGCTACTTAGGCAATACTAAGGTTCCAACTAGTTCTCCTTCAGCTATGGGGGAAACCACACCCAAAGAGGGGAGGGGAGCTTCTTATAGTTCAAGTAAATCTCTTAAAGAGACAGACGAAACACACACTATAACTATAACTATGACATACCCTTCAACATTTCTTCGATGAAAATAGGGACATCCCATTCCACAATGATAATTTTACTATTTATACCCCACACATCTCAGTGGGTTGCCCCAGCCACTCTGGGCAGCTTCCAACATTTATAAGAACATAATTGAACATTAAATATTTTTTTTTTAAAAAAAACTTACACAGGATTGCCTTTAGACATTTTGGGGGTCGGATAACTCCTCACCCTCCAATATTTCTCCAATGAAAATAGCGTCTCCATCCCCATTGTTCAGCCTGGACACTGAGGTCCAGCACTGAGGGCCTTCTGGCAGTTCCCTCACTGCGAGAAGTGAGGTTACAGAGAACCAGGCAGAGGGCCTTCTCGGTAGTGGCACCCGCCCTGTGGAACGCCCTCCCAGCAGATATCAAGGCAATAAGCAACAATCTTACTTTTAAAAGACATCTGAAGGGAAGTTTTTAATGTTTGATGTTGTATTGTGTTTTTAACATTCAGTTGGAAGCCACCCAGAGTGGCTAGGGAAACCCAGCCAGATGGGTGGGGCATAAATAAATTATTATTATTATTTTCTCCAACATTTCTCTCATGAAAATATGGACATTCTAAGGGAAAGTGGGACATTCCGGGATCAAATCTGTGAGGAGAATCAGAACTTACAGAGTTAAACAGTTCTGTGTGACGTCTCACATTCTGAGGCGTGGTTTGGTTCACATACGGGAATCTTTCTTTGTGTGTGAGTTTCCTTTTGTTTTTGGCTGAGAGACGAAAGAAATGCCTGCTCTCTCGCCGGGACAGATTTATGATGTTTTTCTTCTCATTAAAGGCTGTTAGAGATTAGCAAGAAGCCTGCGTTCAGTCTGATTTATTATCCACACACAAGGCAACACTTTCTACCGCTGCAGAACTCTGCTAAGGACTCTGCTAAGAGTTCAAGTTTTTCCTATCGGTGCAAGCGTCCATCAGCACAGGGGAAGTGTGCCGGGCTCCATCTTATCTCAGCCAAACTGGGACAGCTTCTCTAAATCAGGGACATCCCTGGAAAATAGAGACACTTGGAGAGTTTGCTATGATCCCACTTTTAATTACTTGTGGCAAATTGGTCTGAAAAATGTCAGACTTGCCCAAGGTCATCCAATATGTCAACAGCAGAAGAAGCTTAGAGCTTGGCTTCTAGCCACTGAATCATACTGGCTTTCAACAAATCCTAGTGTAGAATGAGAATGGAAGCTTTGAAGCAGGAGAAGCCTTGGGTGATTATAAAACTCTTGGTGTGATGGTCCTTGTGAAATTAAATTGAGATTGCAGGAACAATAGACCAAAGTTCATCACCAGACTGCCGCATTGCAAGGAGGCTATTAAGTTACACAATGTACACTGATTTCTCCCCTTATTGATAAGAACGAAGCCTTCAGAGGGATATTATAGGCTTTGAACTCTCTTATACGTTCTCAAACTGCAAGACTCAACTAAATGGGTGGTAATTATGTCATTTACTACACATGGTCTCATCTGGCTCACTGTGGACATCTGTAGAAGGGATCTTCAATTAAAAACACAGATAATGAAGAAATTCTGCATCACAACTAACTCTGAGCACCCACGGATCCATAACAAGAATTAAAAGCTCATGCAAGGAAACACTTATTATTTCTCTGATATCTCACATCTTTGATGTGCATTTTTATCATTCGGGCCACAGCCAATTAGCAGTATACCAAAGTTTAAAACCTCAAAGAATCTTTAGATAACACAAGTTTAATTTTGGACTACCAAAACTACCAAAGGTAACTTTTAAAATATGTTTCTTGAATATTTTTAATTGATAACAACAACAATAATAATATTAAAAAGACAAAGCAGTACAGTGATCGTATCTCAAGGAATAACTGGTGCTAACTGCGAACATTCATTCCACAAGCATTAACATACTGCTATAGTAAGTGTAACTCAAAACATGGGTATATGTAAGCTTTGCCTTGTTCCCTGATTTTGAGCTATTCAGTATGGCTTTTCTTAGTGGGCAAATAGCATTTCAAATCAGGAAATATATCTACAGTGGTACCTTGAGTTACAAAAGCCTCAGGTTACAAATGCTTCAGGTTACAATCTCTGCTAACCTGGAAGAATTACCTTAAGTTGAGAAATTTGCCCCAGGATGAGAACAGAAATCGTGTGCCGGCGGCACAGCAGCAGCAAGAGGCCCCATTAGCGAAAGCATGCCTCTAGTTAAGAACAGTGTCAGGTTAAGAACGGACCTCCGGAACGATTTAAGTTCGTAACTAGAGGTAGCACTGTATTCCTGCTTTCTGCCTTTACTGAAGATTTACCTGAACAGCTATATTCTTTCAGGATGCTGGATTCTTATTTAAATGTGTGTTTGCTGTCATGGCCTTAGGAGATACATGTTTCAATTCCACGAGCATCCTGGGAGACAATGAGCATATGGTAAGGGCTCAAGTGTCCTACTGTAAACATTCTAATGCAAATTGCTCAGAGTAAAACTGGCAGCAGCAAGTAGGATTGTGTGTGTGTGTGTGTGTGTGTGTGTGTGTGTGTGTGTGTGTGAAGAGAAGTGGGGTTTTGCTTAGTTCCTGAGCTGAGGTAAAGCCTGTGAGTTCATTTCTCATAGTTGCCCCTCCACCAACCTAAGCCACAGAGAGTGTAACCCAGAGGGGAAATAAATAAAAAACAAGTTGCTGATTGTAAAGGAGTGGAATATTAGCCTCCTGGACCAATCAAAAGAGATCAGGTTGCTCCCCCCCCCCCATTTTCAGCCAAGGGAGAAGCTCCTTCCTAATTTAAACCTAATGTTTCCATGTTGGACAGCAACAATATAGATTTGATACTGTACAATAGACTTTGACCAGTGTCAGTTACCCTAGACTGTGCCAGTGCTTCTTCTGGCTATATATTTCTTTTTCCTGTTGATAAAATGTGATAGTCATAGTTGTGTCAAACAGTGAAACAAACTTGTAAAGCAAAGACTGGTAACCTGTACCCCTTCATATATTGTTGGGCTTCCATTTCACTTCAGCCTCAGCCAGCATGGCCAATGCTGAGATGGGATGGTGGCAGTTGTAGTTCTTGAACTTCTGGAGAGCTGCAGGTTCCCCACTGCTGTTGTAAAGATTTCGCAGTTTTCAGAAAAAGAATGTCTGGTATTAAGAAACTGTGTGTGTGTGTGTGTGTGTGCGCGCGCGCACACACACACACACACACACACACACAGATTCTTCCTTTCCTGTAATACTAGGACTAAGATTCATCCATTGGTGGTGCTGCTAGGGAGATTCAGGAAAGACAAAATGAAGAATTTAATCACACAGCTGTGGTGATATCCATTAGCTTAGGTAAAGGTAAAGGGACCCCTGACCATTAGGTCCAGTCACAAACGACTCTGGGGTTGCGGTGCTCATCTCGCTTTGTTGGCCGAGGGAGCCGGCGTACCACTTCCGGGTCATGTGGCCAGCATGACTAAGCCGCTTCTGGCAAACCAGAGCAGCACATGGAAATGCCGCTTACCTTCCTGCCAGAGCGGTACCTATTTATCTACTTGGACTTTGAGGTGCTTTTGAACTGCTAGGTTGGCAGGAGCAGGGACCAAACAATGGGAGCTCACCCCATCATGAGGATTTGAACCGCCGACCTTCTGATCGGCAAGCCCTAGGCTCCCTGCTTTAGACCACAGCGCCACCCGTGTCTCTGCTCCATTAGCTTAGGTAGCCTTAAATACTGATGACTTTGAGATTCAGATTTCTCCTCAAGGTGTCTAATAAAACAATTATAACATTCTAAAAACAAGCAGAAGGGTGACAGGTAATAATGAAAACCAAGAATTGTAACAGAAGAGAGCCAATACAGTCAAAAGCAATAAACATTCAGACCCATGGCTTAACTCTCCAGAAAGGGTTTCAGGTGGTGGCCAAATGCCATCTCAGAGGGGTGCTAAGCAAATCTCTCAAAGCAACAGTTGATGAAACCCCATCTTATTTTGGGCTGGGGATGTGTGGAATGGCCTCCTTAGGTGAACTCAGTGCATAGTCAGGATCAGACAGGAGGAGATGATCCTTTAAGTATCCTGGCCCCAAGGCAGGATCCAGTCAACAGTTCACCAGCTACATTCTTTCCCTATCTGCAGCTTCTGGGCACTTACATTAGTGTTATATTAGCCCAAGCTTGAAGTAACTAAGACATATCTGACCATGGGCAAGTCCACCTTCCTCAAAACTGGGTGCAGTTGGTGCACTCCTGGTCAGAGAGACTAACTAGTATTCCAGGAGCAAGGCCATTTATAAGACCTCCCACCAAAGCTGCAAATGTGATTTGTCAAGAGGCCAGAATGAAGCCCCATCATTGGATCAATTGTTCTCTTAGCCAGGAACATTTCCATCTTTCCAAGGGTCCTGTTCCCTTCTTCCAAAGGGTGCTTTCAGACAACTCTAGATAAATGTTAAGTATAATGATAATATTACGACAACTTTGCCATAAACAGCACTGCTGTACAGGGCCTGCTATACAGCACTGAATGCTGCCCATTTCATAATATCGTATGCTTATGGCTATATACTGTATGCACTGTCAGGCAGTTGTAATAAATGTGATTTGAGAGCATCAATGTTTACTTTGTTTTAAATACATAAAAGATGTTAAATCAAATTCATATAAAAAGTAAACTGACCAAAAACGGCACAATAACAGTAAAATGGTAGGCAACACTGTTTCCCTTACTCATTCTATTTACTATTGTAGATGCCATGGAAATATCCTGGAAAATTACAATTCATCACAGCTTTATAGTACTATTTCCCAGTGGGTATCCTTGAGATTTTATGGCATTTCACTACATATCTGAGCCGTTTACAGTATTCATCAACAAAAGTGATAGCAAAATAGCCTTCTGATGTATGATTCACAAGATTATTGCTGTTAAAACAATGTATCTTTCCTTCTATTTCTGATTAGCTGGTTTTCTTGAACACACATAAGGGAAATGGTATGGTCATAACACTGAGCAGAGAAGAAAAATGAACAGTGCACATGAAAGTTACCAAGCAATCTTTTAGAATGCTAGAAACATCATCAGCTGCCCTCCGAAGAGAGAAGAAATTTCTACTCAGAGACTGCCTTTATTCTGTAAGATCCCCCAATATGGTTATGTATGCCTAAGTCGTTTTCCCACAGTTTCCCAAGAATTAACAATTTAAATAATTGGAATATGAAGTGAAGTTTAAGAAACAAAGTCTATTCATCCAGGCAAAGTCAATGTTTTCTGAGAAGTCAATATGGCAAGCCCAATTAGCCTGGTACATAGACTGACAGAGGCCCTCACGTGAATGCATTGATACGATGTGGGGCTGCTTCTGGACTCGCATCTGACATGGAGATGCTGAGAGGCCAGGGACCTGTGCATTGAGAACAATCACAAGGGATTTTTGGTGGGATAATGCTTTTCCAAGTAGAGTGACAAGCGAAATGTGTCCTTGTTAATTCTCCTTCACCCCCTCAACAGCTTTCAGTAGCATCAACCATGGTATCCTTCTGGAGCAACTGTCTTAGTTAGGGGTGGGTGGCTTCACTCTGTGGTTGTTCTGATCCTACTTGGATAGCTGCTTCTAGAGGGTGATGCTTGGGGAGTGCTCTTTGGCCTGGTGAAGCTTTCAATGTGGGGCTCATCAAGGTTCATTTTTATCCCCCATACTGCTTAACATTTGCATGAAACCACTGAGTGGGGTCATCCAGAGTTTTGGAGTACATTGTCAGCAATATGCTGGTGATGCACAGCTCTGCTTCTCCTTTACATCTGCAGGTATGGCAGTGGATGTGCTGGACTGTCGTCTTGCCTCAGTAATGGTCTGGATGAGAGCCAATAAATTGAAACTCAGTCCAGATAAGGCTGAGGCACTCATAATGGGTGGTTCCCTAGACCGGATGGCTGGGAAGTTGCCTGCTCTTGTTGGGTTATACATCCTCTGAAAGGCAGAGTGCCTTTCATCAGCTTCAGCTGGTGGCATAGTTGCACCCCTATCTGGTTAAATGGCTCAGGACCACAATACCCCAAGAACTGCCTCCCCCCATATGAACTGACCTGGATCCTGCTATCAACTTCTGGGGCCCTTGTTCATATGCCTCTCCACGAAAGGTATTGTTTTTACTTGTTACTACATTACAGTATGTACTTCTGTGTTTTTACATTGTAAACCATCCTGTGAACCTTGGATAAAGGGTGGTATAAAAGGTAACGGTAAAGGGACCCCTGACCATTAAGTCCAGTCACAGATGACTCTGGGGTTGCGGCTCTCATCTCGCTTTACTGACTGAGGGAGCCGGTGTTTGTCCGCAGACAGCTTCCGGGTCATGTGGGCCAGCATGACTAAGCCGCTTCTGGAGAACCAGAGCAGCGCATGGAAACACTGTTTAGCTTCCCGCCAGAACAGTACCTATTTATCTACTTGCACTTTGACGTGCTTTCAAACTGCTAGGTTGGTAGGAGCAGGGACCGAGCAATGGGAGCTCACCCCATCGCGGGTGATCAGCAAGCCCTAGGCTCTGTGGTTTAGACCACAGCGCCACCCGCGTCCATTAAAGGACCTTAAGGGTGGTATGGAAAGTTAATAAATAATAATACAATTGCAATAATATGTGTGATGCATAGAATCATAGAACTGTAGAGTTGGAAGGGCCTTCTAGTCTACAATGCAGGGATCTTTCACCCAACATGAGGCTTGAATCTATGATCCTGAGATTAACAGCCTCATGCTCTACTGATTGAGGAAAATTTCTTCTTTGTTCATGGAGAACATGTAACAGTCATGCAATACTGCAAGTGGCACGTGGTATGGTCTGGAACACCTTTCCATCATGGCCTGAAATGTGGACTCTCCACCTGGCCCTGATGAGGCCTTCTCTAAAGATAAGTGAGAGCAGGATCCTCAGGTGGCCAGAGCGCGGTGCGACTTCCCCAGAAGACATCCCACCCAAGCAGGCCCTTTGTCAGGTATCCCATCCCAAGTTCATGTTCCTTACAGGAGAACATGAACAGGATGTTGAAAGTCAATTTGGAATACATGCAGATAAAGGGATGGAGTGGGATTTGGGCAGCAGCCCTTGCCCCAGATCTGTTTGTATTTAATTTGGGTTTAGAACACAGCCTGCATATACAAAACAAATTACATGGAGGGGAGCCTATATACGTGCATCTGTTCTATGCTTGAACTCAATGCATATAGATGGCATGTGGGGCCTGCCATGGTTCTGCCTCCTGCTTTACATGCATTCAGTCACCCTGGTCTAAACCTTAGGAACAGGCTCCTGAAAGCCCTTAGGAACAATAGGTGACGAGCTGTTTATTTAGAGTGCCTCTTCAATTAGAATTTTAATAGCACAACTGTGTGCAGGATTGCAGCCAACAGTGTTCTCTCTTTCACTTGCTACTTAATTTTATGATGGGCTGAGAACTATTCTATTGCTTAATATAAATATCTTGTTGCTCGGTCATAAAAACTGTGGAAAAACAAAACAAAACACAAAGTCATCATTGGAAAGTTAATGAAGGAAAAAAGATGACAAGGAAAAATGTTACAGACCTGATTCACCTTGAAAGACATGGATAGGCACGGTTGAGCTATTTAAAAAAATGGAGAAAGTTATGAGCCTGGCAGATCTATTATTATTGCTATTTATCATTTATATAGATCCTTTTAGCAGTGCAAAGTGTGTTGCAGTCTTTATCTAATTTAATTCTCTAACAACCTTGCGAAGTAGACTAGATGATCATCATACCCATCCCCATTTTACTGAACTGAATCTGTGGCTACTTCATACATTACTTTTCCTGACATGGAAATTATATTGTATCCTTTTAAGAATAGCACAAATGTTTTCCACAATGAATGTATTGTGGGATCTGCTGCATGTACCAGCTGCTTAGGGTTGAGAGTTCTTTGTTGCTCTGGATCCTGGGTGCCAGGGAAGGACATCAACATTTCTGCTCTCAGATTGACACATTAGCCCTTTATTCGAAAGAGAAATGTTGACAGACCTTTGAGCACAAGGGATGTCCATGCACTGGTGAGATTGCCATGAAGCCAGGCAGAAGCCAAAACTGAAATTTGAACTAGTGGCATTCTTGTTCATGCTCTTAACTCCTGGGATATGTCAGTCCAAGGATTGCCAAGCTTTTTAGGATGATGGACACATCTGGATTTTCAGTGAGTGCCATGGGCACAACCTCCTCTGGTCTCTTGTCACACACACACACACACACACACACACACACACACACACACACAGACTTTTCAAATTTATACATTTCATTAGTTTTGCAATCCATTTAACATTTCAAAATTTGACTTCCTTCCCCCTCTTTCTGTGGTTCCTTAAATTTATTTTTTCATATCTTCTGCATATCCAGATTCATTTAACTTACTCATTTAGTTATCTACTGTAAATATATATGCTTATAAAACTGCAGGTTATTACAATAATCCTGCTAATGGTTTTATCTGTTTATGATTTATCTGTAAATATTCAATAAACCATTTCCATTCTTTTATAAAATGTTTGTTATCTTGATTTCTTATTCTTCGGGTAAGTTTTGCCATTTCTGCATATTCCATAAGTTTTTGTATCCATTCTTCCTTTACTGGGATTTCTGCTTCTTTCCATTTTGGGGCAAGTAACATTCTTGCTGCTGTAGTAGCATATAAATAAATTTCTATACAATTTAGGTAGTTCTTGTTACAATATGAGAACATCACAGCTGCAGACAGACAGCTTGTTGACATCATGTGATATGGCTAGCTGTGGGAAAGAACTTTCCCGGAAGTTCACAGGCTGGAAAAGTCTTTGTGAAGTGTGTAATTTGAGACCTTCCTCTTGCGTATGTACAGGAAGTATTGGTCACTTGCTGGAAGGAGTCTGAAGTGTTCGGACATGTTTTCTGTAGTGCTGCAGAGTCAGAAATAAAGCGATGTAAATAGATTTCTGTCTATCTTCTTTCCCTGCTGGGAAGCAAGGAGGGAAGGGGTGTGCATTTTCCCATGCTGGGAGATGTCGTCTATATCAAAATCTCCCTGGTCTGCCTGGGAACGCAGCCAGAGGCAGATCACCGGTAAGCAAGCCGGGAGCCTGGGAGAGGAGCCAGTCTCTCCCGAAGAAGGCTTGTTTTCCAACAGTTCTGTCCATATAATTCCCAAAAGAAAAGCTTCTGGGTGTTATATATATATATATAACACCCACATATATACACATATACAATATATATATATAAACTTCCCTTCAAACATCCTTCCCAATTCATTATATATCATTTGCCAGTAATGATGGGAAATGGTCTCTTGTCTAAATTGCATCGTTTGACTAAACAGTATTTAGGAAACTGTACATCAGATCAAGTGTTATGCTCAACACAAGGCAAGAAGGGGAGACTGGAAAACGCATGAACTGATGCCATCACACAAGTAAATGTGTCAAAATGACTGAGGGAGAACTCGACATGGGAATGCCCATTTTGGCAGCAGGCCTGCGTCCAGTGTCACATCTTTTCCCATCCTCAAGGGAGGATTCAACCAAATGAGTCCTGTCAGGAGAAGCCCTGAACAAGAACTTCCACTGGCACAGCAGGTTCCACTCCTTTCCCTCTGCACACATCCTGCGCTCCCCAATATTGGCAAAACCAGCATCCCAACATCGAGTTCTATCTCTATCTCTGTATCATTTTGGCACACTTCCCTGTGTTGTGATGACATCACATCGTGTATTTCTCGCCCGCTCCTTGTAGGGAGCCATTTGGAACATCCTCCCATTGCAAATGACTGCTGTGGGTAGTATGGATCTGATTCTGAGAGATCTGACTGCCCCTCCTCCTCTTACACTGGTGATTTATTTATTTTTTAAAAAAATAAATAACACTAGGGCTAAAGATTTGAACAGTGCCATTGTATAGCAGAGGTGGGCATCCTCCATTCCTGTCTATCTGCCTCTGGGGACTCTGCCCATCCACATCCTCTGCTTCATAGCTTCCTTTGATATTTTAGCCTGGCTGGAATGTGTCCTTAAACTATGACAACACCTCCTACTTCCTTGAATGGAGAATAGGGAGTGTGTAGAAAGTAGCCTACTGTACAAAGGTAAAATTTACATCCATCACTCCACCCACTCTTGCTTCTGGCCCTGCCCACCACTGGACAGGATTGTAGCGCCCAGGCTGAAAAAGTTCCCCCATCTCTTGAATATAGTTTGACCCCAACTTCCAATAGTCCAAATAGAAGAGAACAAGAGAAAGAGAGAGAAAAATCTGAAGCAAACTGATGAATGTCGGTGAAAGGAAAACTATGCTGACAACACGATGTTTCAGAAACAGACCTAGCGTAATAGAATGTGAACAGTGGAGCTGAGATTAATTGTTTATTCTGCTCCTTTAATTTAAAGTTAACCTATGAACACATGGATGGCACCGAGTGCAGCAAGAGTGACTCTTTGCTTTAGATGCTGAACAATTGATGTTCAATTCCTGCTAGGAAGAAAGGTTATGGAGCTCAGCACCTGCGAACTCCAGCTTATATTGAGCACTTGAGCGCTCCCACAGAGGTGACTACAGGTGCATTTTTGATGCGGTCAGAATCGAATGACACAATGAGCTTCAGCGCACTGTGTTATTGTCATGCAGTGGGCGAAAAGGAAAATAATAAGAAACAAACAAAAAAAACCCACCACCATGCAAACAGACCAAAAAATTCAATTTTTCACACAGTTAAGTAAATCAGTCCAGTGCCCAGTACCAAGAAATAAACCATTAGGGGGACCTCCTGTGATACAGAAGCTGTTATAAACTGATATGCTGCAGTATTTTTATATTACTTTCAATAGAAATAGAAGCAAAGCTGTATATCTTACATTTTTAATCAATTTTCCCTTTTATAGCCTCATTTTCTGAAGAGGCAGAGCGAGGGCTCTGGGAAGTCATCCCTTCGGAAGCACCAAAATGACCTCTGGGATATTCTTTGATGTAATAAAAGTCACAACTAGTAAATATGTCACCCTTATTTGGTATTGATTGATATGTGGCAGTTAAACATGTTTTTATATAGATGACAATCTTGATATCCTGTTAAACTGTAAATAGGAAGGGAGGAATCATTTTGCCCATCTGTGGTATGATGTGTACAGGTGGATTCTGAGCCAAATTTTTCTCCTCTCCTCCGCATGCAGAGACTGCTGCTCTACTCAGGTGAAATTGCAGCCCTCAAATAAATGTCTCTAGAGCAAAGGTGAGGAAGCCTTTTCAGCCTCAAGGTCACACACTTCCACAGATAATGTGTGTGAACAGGGCCAGGTGCAAGTTTGAGGATGCACTTGGCAAAGCAGCCACTAGTGACCCCTGTAACAGAAGGGTAAGGCGAGGAAAGCCTGCTTACATTCCTCCTTGAACAACAGTCCTGTAGGGTTGGCCAGTTGTGTCTGAACTATAGCTGACCTCCCCACTCCCTTTCAAACTTACAGCCTCCAGACAAGAGAGAATTCTGGGGTGCCCCAGGAAATACTTGAACCCAGGATCTTGAGACAATGCACCCTGCAATTCCCAGGCAGAGACTTCTCAAATTACTGAAGGAGTAAAGTCAGCACATCACTCTCTGCCTCACCCAGAAATCAGAGCTGCCAGCTTTTCTCTAACAACCCAAGTCCTTCACCCACTAGGATGCACCCAGCAGTCATGCACATAGGAAATTATCAGAATCCCAAGGCTTGGCTTAAACACACTTCAGATCCCAGGAGAGGCCATGGAAAGGCAACAGGGTGCTCCCTTCCAGCAGCCACTGTCACTCAGGACAAGCACTGGCTCATTTTCTCTGCTGAGCTTGGTGGCAGCAGCTCTGGCAAGGGAAGTAGGGACATTCTGGGATCAAATCTGAAGCCGGAGTGGCTTTTGTTATTCCTGGAAAATTGGGATACTTGGAAGAAACGCATTCTCTCTTTCTTTCTCTGCTCCAATTGCAAGGGCAGTAAGAAACAATGCTGGAGGTTTTTGCCCAATCCCAGCTCTCTTGCCAGCCAGCTACACTTTTACAAGTTAGTTTACTGGGCTTGTTGGGAAACAAAGCCCAAGTGTGGAAAAGAAAGAAAGGCAGTAGTACCCATCAACTTTAAGGGGACCTCTCACATATTTTATTGCAGGGCTCGAAGGGACCTGGGCCCCTAGGAGTTGGTGCCTGTGGGAGCAGGGGACCTTTTTCAGGCTGAGGGCCACATTGACTTCCAGACAACCTTCCAGGGGCCACATGGCAGTGGTGGGCAGAGAAACATGCTTTACCTTTCTACGGTAGGCTACTTTCTGCACACATGCAGATACCTTTCCAATTTTCCATCAGGCAAAAGCCATCATCAGAGTTCACAGACACATTCTAGCCAGGCAAAAATTATCAAGGAGGAGGCAAAAAGCTGGGCCAGCATGAGCCACAGCCCTGGGAGACGAGGTGTAGCTGGAGAAGGAGCATGGCCTGGGGAAACCTCATGGGCAAGACAGAGAGGCCTGGAAGCTGCATTTGGTCCACAGGTCTGATGTTCCACATACCTCGCTTACATGGATATTGTAAGGATGACTAAGATAATGTAGCTGATGCTTATTGAGTATTTAGAATATATTATTCTTACCAAAATGTAATATGAGTTGCTTGTGTCCTTTCCAATGCAATTCCTTTTTGTCCTGAAGATTCTTATGAGAAAAGAAAAGATCTTTTTAAAAAAGAATATTATCTGCTGCAGCAGTTCTATTCGATTGCAACTTTAGTCCAATCAATAGAATAGGCCTGGCATAAAATTGGTGCAACACAGTGATGAATCAGACCCTTTATTATTTACTCACTATATTAAACTGTTATGTAGTGTTGCAATGGACTGTTAAACATCTGATTACTTTTCCTCTAGTTTAGACAGCAAGGCTAGTTTTATTGCCTTTTACCAACTCTGAGAGCCGTGATGTTTACTTGAAAGATGTAGTAACTGACAGCATAGATCATAGGGTTTATCTGAAACAGGCATAACTATTTCTGTATTAGGAACACATTGAATTAAAATACTCTGATGAACACACTACAATGCCGTATTGTTTGGGCTGGAGCCAGAGAAACAACAACAACAACCCTTTTCTGCCCTGAATCCCACCCACTCAAAGTTTCTCCCAAGGGTCAATGGTCCACATTGGTTTTGATAGGCTATAGCACATGGGGTTGATTCACTGAAAATTGGGCAAAAGCATCTTCCTTGAGTGCAAACTGCTATAAACTCTCTTTCTCTCCACACACATGTATGCACACACAGAGAATCATATTAGTATGCTTTCCTCACAAGATTTCAGCTAGCAATCCTGTTCTTTAAAGCACAATGGGGATATTTACTAACACACACACCATCACAGCAGTTGTCTTTTGCAGCTGTCATGACACCCCAAAGTTGCACCTGCAACACTGATACAATGTTGGTACTTTTTGAATATTATCACCCCCCTGCAGAAGCCTCACCACCACCAAGTGCATAAAATTCAGCACCCTGACCTATTTTACCTTGCAAGTAAGAGATAGAAATGCTCATTTTCACTCTGTGCCTTCTCAAAGTCAAAGTCAAAATTCATGCGGCTCTACAATTCTGCACCAGTCTTTTGATGATGTTGGTTGGAATCCTTTCCCTCATTTTAAGCACTCTTGCTGTGCATCAGAAAAACCATTTCCGGCTGTGTGGAAGATTGTCTTTCTTTAGGCAAACTGTCAAAGATCCTGAAGTCTCTGACTGCCTGCATCCTTTGAGCTCCATATCTGGTATTACGCTTGTGTAGCATCTTAATTTTTGCACACTTAACTGCTAATGCATTATTTCATGTTTCTGCTTAGTAGCTGTGTGGATTTTTGAATGAAAGTCAATTTGATTCACAGTTTATTGACAAGTGATGAATAAGAGGGAGCAGCCATAGCTCATAGGTAGAATCCAGGCTTTGAATGCAGAATATCTCGGAATCAATATTTAAATCTCCAGTAAAAGGATTTTGAGAAGCAGGGTTGCGAAATATCTAGTGCTTGAAAAGTTCCTTCTTTAAAACGGAACTAGTTCCAATTCCAGTTCATTCATTCACAAAATGAAAAAACGAACAAACTTCAAGGCACATCCCAAGACCATCCTCAGCAAACAAAATATCCAGCATTCAGAATGTTATAAGCTGCTCTGCTGAAGTATAGGGTCCAAAAAGCAAATCGGGGCTCCACAAATGTAATATGATGCCTGACTGACAGACAGAATGTCAACAAATGAAGTATTCCACATAATGGAAAGACTTACCCTGTTAACTTTGTGCCAGCCAAACAGATGCACAGGGCTCAAGACATCATTTAGTTTCTTCCTGTACCTGCTACTATTGGAAGAGAGCAAATATCTTCAGCAGGGATGATATGACATATTTCTTCCTTCTGACTGCTTAGCAATGGTGATTAAATGACTAAGCCTACTTTGCAACAGCTCCACCTCAAATTCTGCCTAATAGGCTTGGAATATTGCCCCCATGTTTTGTTTTCTAACTCTCTTTATTGGCTTTATTGGAGGAGGAAGAGTGTGTGGGGGGGGGGATGAACACGATAAACTAGGGTTTTTTTCAGAGTTCTACACCAAAATGAACTTAATCAACCTTTAGTTTTCCTGGCAATTGCAGGAATTAGTCTCAGGTGTGTAGAGATTTTGAACTTGTTCAGGGAACTTTCTTCAGCTGAACTAGCTCATTCCAAGCCCTGGAAATATCCCTCCTTGGACAGCCATGTCAAATTGGATTATACAATATTGGCCTTGATGGTCTAATGGTCTGGCTCAACATGAGATAGCATGTCATGCTCCCAAGGTTTTGAGATATAGACAGTGATTCTTTTGTGAAAGCCACTTCCGAGCTGGAGAGGAGGTGGGGTTGCGGGCCCACCCCCTCCCATGCACGCGGGGGCTGACTCTTAGCCCCCGCAAGAGGAGGGGAATCCTCAGGCGCGTCACCGACCTGGCCAGCCAATCGGCGGGCCGGGGAGGTGTGGCCTAGCACATTTAAGGCTGGCACGCCCAGAGACTGCCCTCTCTTCACCTTTCCAGCTGCTCCGGTTTCCCATCCCACCCACCCTTAGGTTTAGCTAGCTCTGACCTTGCTATGGACTCCGGTTGGTCGCCGCAAGGGGCCTGGTAGGAATTTTTCCACTTGGCCATTTGGTTTTTCGCCTACCTCGTAGCAAACGTCACAACTTTCCCGGTATTGGCGGTTAGGCATTGGCAGGGGTAATTGTTATGCAAATGAAGGGGGGGAACGAAGTGCCATCACCTTCCCCCAAAGAAAAGGGTAGTCCGGTAGAGGACTCCGGGGGGGGGGCGTTGCCCTGTCCGAAGCCTATGGAGGTGTGGGCCTAAGGCACGCCCCCGAGCAGTGACACCCGGGGGATCCTAGTTGGCATACTTCAGCAGGACTCCCCCAGCTGGTGGTCAACCCTTCCCAGTCCCCATGCCAGGTAGTCGATAGGAACCAATGCCGAAGGCCAATACCTTTCAATTCCTGTAATCAATAAAGTTGTGGCCTTTTTATGCCCCGAGCAGTGACACCCGGGGGATCCTAGTTGGCGTACTTCAGCAGGACTCCCCCGGCTGGTGGTCAACCCTTCCCAGTCCCCATGCCAGGTAGTCGATAGGAACCAATGCCTAAGGCCAATACCTTTCAATTCCTGTAATCAATAAAGTTGTGGCCTTTTTATGCCCATTAACCTAAAATAATGTGTCCTGTGCCTTCATTTCACAAGGAGGGAGGGGACTTGCCACACAAGCTATGGTTAGAAACATACAATACTTTACAACTCACTGAGCTTGCTCTAAGGCCAAAATTACAGTACAGACTGACATCGTTTTAACAGCAGTTTACCTGCCTTCTTACAAAGAATCCTTTAAACTCCCACAGCATAGCACAGATACCACATCACAGACATCCAACTATATTGTCAACTCTGGCCCCCAATAATTCTGTTGTTATACCATTGTGTCTAATGGGTGGCATACCCTGCTTACATTTGGTCCTGTTATTCTTGAGAAAGAACCTGCCAAGGTAAGCACATAGAAGTCCCATTCATTTCAAACAACTAAGCATGTGAATAACTCTTCTACTAAAATCCATGAGATTTTAAAGCACTTAACTTTGACCTTTTCTCTCTTATTTTAGATTACCAAATATATTTCTCCAGAGAAGGGTTAGTGGGTAATTGTCAAAAACAAATGAAAGCCTTGTGCAAAAACCTCCTTCCATTTTTTTGTCCAAGCACTAGCTCACCCTTTTTCATTTTTAAAAAATTCAAAATTGTCCTTCAGCATAATAATTCTTCCTTAAAGATTTTCTGTTCTTGTGTAATTGGATTATGAACTACAAGAGTCTTTACTCCATGAGTCTCAATATTGTTACAATTTATTATGCTGCATGCTAGACAGGATGGATTGAGCATGATCTGCTTTCTAAATTCCACTGATGTGTTTGATCTTTGTATTTTGCTGCTATAATTTGTAGTGGAAAAAATTGCCCATGTCATTTTCATCCTTGGTTTTTTTTCTTTTTATCAAGATTGGATTATTATTTTCACTGGAATACAACCTCTGCTGATGCAGAAAATGAAACAGAACAAAGCTTAAACTTCTTCCAAGTAGTAGTGAAAGGACGCAAGCTATTTCTTTTCGGCCCATGACCCAGCTCATTATTCTCACTTTTCAAAAACAGAAAACTATTTGAGCGCTTGCCCATTCTGAAGATTCATCTTACTAGATGACTCAAGTGCTGAATTTGCCATTATTCTTAAGCTGGATTTTGTCAGTTTTTTCAGGTGTTCCAAATGACTCAAAATGTGTCAGGCTATGTGGTTATGTGCACACCACATCACCCTCAATATTTCCTATACACCAACCCCAGCGCCTTCTTTCACAACCTTTCATCGGTTGAGCACAAAGGTCTGTAGGAGAACCACGTTCAATTGAAAGTATTTAGAATCTCTTGACAGACCTTTGTTCTCATATGCAAAAGGCTGGGGGAGGAATGGGTGGAAACAGGAGACATGGGGAAATGGGGAACAGGACTGGAAATTTGGGGCAGGACCCTCATTTCTTTACATAATCTGAGCTCTCATGCGTTCAAATTTCCAACCCAAACTTGAAACCAACATCTTCTCCTGTGTAAAGCCTTCAAACAGCAATCTTTCAATCCCCCACTATGATGGTGAGACAGATGACTGGAATCAGTGCTATTCATTTATTTATTTAAATTTATACACTGCTTGATTGTAAAATAAATGCATAATAATAATAAACCCAAGAGGTTTACAAATATAAAATTGTAAATTCAGTAAAGTTTTACAACTTTACTTCAAAACATATGACACTTAAAATACTAAAGCAGATTAAAATTTACTCAACTTTCCATACATTTGGGTAGGCTTGCTTATCCAGGAATGTTTTTATCAGGTGCTGAAAAGAGTGCATTCAAGATGCCTGCTTGAATTTAGCATTAGTAGGCAGGGAGTCCCAAAGTGTAGGCACTGCCACACTAGATGAATGTGAAATCTACTGGATGTGAAATCTACTGCGATGTAGTCTGAAACTGATACCCTTTCCCACCTCATAATGTAAATGGACCATTTGGGCTATTTTCTTCAGCTTGTGGATGTGGATTTTGTGGTGATGATGGGGATGCAATATTACAGCGCACTGCATTGAGGGTAAAGATGGTGACCATAGATGGCAAATAAACCACAAGAGTCCACAGGAGCAATTTGCTTGGCTTCTTCCCTTCCCTGAAATTAGCCTTCCTTCTGAGAAAGAGAAAAAAGTAGGGAAGCACTTTTACCCTCCAATTTTTGCCTCAAGCACTCCCCCCACCCCCAGTTTGGACTTAATTTTCATATTTTCATACTGTTGGCCAAGCATTAGCTTAGTTACACACATTAAATAATACTTTTGATTGGTTGAAGAGCTGATGTCACTGTTAGGCCCATTTATCTCAGCTCAGTCCTTTGCTTTATTTCAGGCCAATTGTTTTGAATGTACTTCTGCATACACAAATTCCTAGTAAGTATATTAGCAGCTAATGCTGGTCTGCAGCTGTGTAGTTTTATAAAGAGAATCAAATTCCCAAACACATAAAGAATATTTAAGAATATTTTTAAAGTGGCTCTGAACTAAAAAGCATAATGGTTTTCCTTTGCCCAAAGCTAAATCCCTTCCATTTGGCTGTGTGAAGAGAGCGATATCAAATTATAACCACAGCTAGCTGATTATAGAACAGATCGTTAAATCCCAGAAGATTTAGCACTCAGTTCAGCAATTGTCTGTAAATCATATTTAGAAACATTCAGAAGTCTATTCATGTTTTCACAGATGTCTTTTGGGTAGATTAAATGGAAGTGGGAAACACCATAACCCACTTCTAACAAAGCTTTTCTAAAGTATAGTTGAGAACTTATTGTCCTTTACATTGTACTTAAACAGAAAATTATGTGTAGTAAATGAATAGGATGCTGCAGTTCTGTACTACTCAAGGTTTTAGGATATGTTTGAACCGTGACTCTTGCTTGTTGATGGCTATATGATCATTTTTTGTGTATTTTATTGATTTCTTTTGCATACTGTTCTGATAATGACTGAACCATAAGAATTTACTACTTTGTGGTATTGTCAAGGAGGAAAGAAAAACCTATAGATGTTTCTGAAAACAGGTTGAAAGCATGAATCAGAGCTATGGACCAGAACATTTAGGAGACTGCAGTCATATTCTGTTTATATCCTGATTTTTTAAACACTCTCCAACATGGGAATCCACATTTCTTCCTCTTTGTGACAATGAGATCTGAGGCTCTGCATTAAACTTGTTGAGTCCCCTGCTGCACAACTGTGGCTGAACTGCATGTTCCTTGCCCTGCTGTCTGCACCAAAGGGTGAAATGGCGGGGAGGCAATGTCTGAATTCTCTTTTTGAAGCACTGAAACCCATTTCATCTTTTCGAAGCTTGTCCCTAGTATCAACAACAGGTTTACACAGGAGCGTTGCCAGAGACTTCTTTTAGGGATCAATGAACTTTGTCCTAGAGCTTCATCGATTCCCGAGGAAGCCAACCGTGCCTCTGTAAAGTTTTTAAGCTGTTCTCTGGTAGATGAGGGCTATTTCAAGAGGAACGACAAGGAAAAGAAGAAGAGAGTAAGGTATTGTACACTTCAGCATTAGCATGCGGAATGTGCTTGTTTAGGAAGGGGAATAGGCCTTGTATGAGTAAGTGCATGCATCTAAGAGAAAATAGCTAGAGAGAAGAAACTTGTTGAAAATGCATCTTTTGGGTACAGCCTCCCAATATCTGGCAAGTCATGGTTTTGCGTGATTTGCTGGCTATCTTTAGAATAGGTGTGCAGTGCCAAAGTCCCAGGCAGCAAATGTGGCGTTCAGAACTCCATTTGGCCCTCAGAACTTTCCCTAGACCCCAGTCTGAGTGTGTGTAGAAGCTAACCTACTCTACAAAAGTAAAATTTACATTTCTAACACCACTTTCATTGGCTTCTGACCCAACCTATCACTGGCATGTGGCTCTAGGAAGATTATCCAACAGACAATCTGATATTCTGGCTGAAAAAGTTTCCCACCCCACAAGGTAGTCACTTTCTGAAATAATGATTTCTCTTGGACCCCATTTTGTTGTGTATTTTACGTTGCTATCCTATACATTGGCCTTCCTCGAACTTGAGGTTTTGGACCAAAACTCTCATCATCCCTGACCATTGGACATGATTGTTAGCGTTGATGGGAGTTGTAGTCCAAAATCTCTATGGGCACCAGGCTGGATAAGGCTGCTATACACCCTCATCTGGGAGTAGGTCACATTGAACTCCTTGGGGCTTATGTTTGAGTACATTTGCCTCATTTTGCACTGTTAATCCTTCTTTAAACGGAGATAGCTTTTCATGCCAGAACAGAATAGGTGTACTGATTACTGGCAATCTGAGGGGTAGGTACCACCAGTGAGATGTGTGCTAAATACATATTAAGAAGACAGTATGGGCACGGCCAACAATTCAGTATGACAGTTCGCTCATGTCTAGAAGGAAAAAAAGAAATAATCACCACCAATTCAGAAGCTAAGCACACAGCATTCTTTTAATCCCCTTGGACAAGCTTGAATATTCGAAGCACCTGATCACAAGGCAAAATGTTCTTTGAATATCTTCATCAAGATGTGTTGTTGTTGTTCACTGCGGTTGAAAAATCCTTCTAATTATACATTCAACTAACAGCTGGTCCTCTGTGCTTGGAGCAGTGTTCTTACTTTCCCCCCTCCTTCTCAAAAATACCATTATCAGTCTTTTTTATTATTATTTCAAAGCAATTTCTTCGGCCTTCATTCTCTAACCCATAAATTAAACTTGACAAAGTTTTTTGGGGGAGTTGGGGAGGTCTGTGTGTGTATGAAGATAATTTAACTTAGGACTTCGTGATGTGAAAGGGGGACTCAAATGAATGCATCAAATGCCAGATTAGCGAACACCATGGAAGTACATTTTGTAACTAATTTAACTGACTTGGCGCAGGTGCGTCACCTCAGGGAGCACTAAAGGGAGCAGCAGTTCTCAGAAAAGAAGGCTTAGTAAAGGGAACAAGATGTACTAACTCTTAGCCATTTGATGGGCAGCTTCATTCCAGTTTCAAGTTCCAGTCACATAACTAGTGTGAAGTAATAGGGCATCTTCCACTCATAAGGATGATATATTGATTAATATGAATTTTCTGTGCTTGTAACATTGAGTTATATAACAAGGCAGGTGCTCTTACCATGAAACTTTTGCTCCATTTGCAAATATTGAAGAGATGTGTTTTGAACTGGGGTCAACATGGGGAGGGGGAACAACACCACTTTTGCAATGTATTTTCAGGACAAGTTACAGATAGGTAGCCGTGTTGGTCTGCCATAGTCAAAATAAAAAAATCCTTCCAGTAGCACCTTTAAGACCAACTAAGTTAGTTCTTGGTATGAGCTTTCGTGTGCAAGCACACTGAAGAAGTGTGCTTGCACACGAAAGCTCATACCAAGAACTAACTTAGTTGGTCTTAAAGGTGCTACTGGAAGGATTTTTTTATTTTTTCAGGACAAGTTGGCCAGGCTCATAGCTGTTGTTGCCACATGGTGAGAAACTGATTAATGACTTACTTGGGCTCCATTTGTGCTATACAGTTAAAGCAATAACAAACTACATTTCCCATGTTTCTTTGGAGGAAGCCATCATTTGAATGCGTTTAACAACCTGTTTATAACTTTTTAAATATTTCATTTTATGGTTTTCTAAAGTGCCTGGAAGTGCATGGGGTTTTTTGTTTTAGCAATCAGTTGGTATATAATTCATATCAAACAAACAAACAAACAAACAAACAAACAACATGGCAGCTTAAAGTGGTATAATATTGCTTTAAATGTACAGTATAGTGCAGATTGCACCTAGGTCTCCATGAAAAATTGTCATTCCTTTTTAGCAGCATTTTAGTCTAATGTTGGTATCCTAATTTTTGGAGGCTAGGTTGCTGTCCAGCTGACCTTAAGATCCTTTCTTCTACTGGGAAAGTGTGCCACTTTCCTGGGTCAGGCCACATGGCGAAGAAAGATAGATGGTAGTTGTGAGTGGGACTGCTGCTTGGTGCTATATTTCACTTCTCTACTGCAGGCCATCACCCTGATTTTTGTTTGCAATGTTATCAACAAACAATGTTTCTGATTCGCTATTGTCTTGAAGCCAAATCAGAGTGAGGGCACCTGGTAAAGAGGAAGGAAATAATTTCATTGAAACACATTAACTGCCACTCGGGGCACCGTGACCTCTGATACCAAGAATGACAAACACTTGACCCGCATTCACAAGGGCAACTCCAAAAAAACAAAAGCACTGAAAGGAAGTCTTTTTTTGCAGTCTCTGAATATACAGATCATTGCACATATTTAATTAATATCAAGGAAGGTTGGTATTGTATTTTTGAATTTCTGTGATATCTCTAATGGTGAGGAATGAAAAATCAGGAGCTTGTTCCTGGAATAAGCAGCACAACCCAATAAACCTTTGTCTTGAGCAGAGCAGATAATCCAGCCCTTGTCAAGCAGAGTTGCTTGACTCTTTGCTAATTGCCAGAATAGCTCCGAAACTGTTTTGTGTAGCAATGCCTTGCTTGCAAAATGAGGATTCATACTTGGGGGAAAAACACTGCAAAAATGACACTGGGGGGGGGGGAGTGGTGCAATGTGGGCTTCTGCAGAGCCTCATGGAAGCACTGGAGCTTGCTCAGCTTTCAGCAGCTGGTCCAGGAGGGCAGATTAATCTAAAATAATCTCAACTCCCTTGCAACCTAGAAGCTGATAGCTACATGCAGCATGCCACTCACGCTCCTAAATGGTTTAGATGACATCATCACAAGTTGCTATTTCCAGTTTCAAAAAGTCCATCATGTAAAGAGGCTTATGAGATTACAGCTCTAAGCGCATAACAAGAATGGGTTAAATCTCAGTTCCCATTCTCATTACCATCATTGCCACAAGATGGGATTAATGTTGTGCTGTTTTTCCTGCTTCCTCTAAGCCCATCATTATGAGAATGAAGATGACAGCAGAGCAGGTGAGTGAGCTATCGAGGGTGGGCCGCTACACATTTGCCTCCCTTGTTCTTGTTCGGTACTAGTGATTGGCTGGTTGTTCACTGACCTTCCACCTCCACCTCCCAACTCTACCATCTTTAAACGGTTGATAGAGATGGTTGTTGTTTACAATGCTAAAAATTAGAGTGCTACTGAAATCAAACCAATTGCTACATTTCCCCCTATGAAGACAGCACTGACATACCTACATCACATTTTAAGACAAGCACAACATAGTGCATTGGAGGTAAAACAATCTCATTTCCAAGAAGTGGCAAATTCCAGGTGCAGTTCCCTAGCCGGGGTGGTGGCTGTTGTACTCCACATCCAGGATGGGAGAATTGCATTGTTTATCCCTAGTCTACATCCTCCTACAGTGATGTAGCCATGAATATTCTGTAGGAAGGCAAATTCTACAGAGTAGGGAGGGACCACACTTATGGTATCTCCCTGCACTGAAGCTAGAACTGTACACAAAAGTGAGATACCATAATTTAGTGAAATGAGGGGCCATGATTGAACATGGTCTCACTCACCAATCTCAGGAGATGGGGAGATAGAGGCAATACCAATCATTGAACAGCTACACATAGTGTTAACTGTGGTCTTTCATTTTAAGACTGTTGTATGGCAAAGGTTGCTTTGACATCATCTGAAAGTCTCTCTTCAAATAAATCTTCATTAGTTGCGTATCATTTTTTAACAGAAGAGGTCATAGGGGATATAGAAGGCATAATCCGGAGTCCTTTGGTGTCTAAAATAAATTCTGAATATAAGATGAATAAGAAATAATGACACAATATTTTCAAGGGCACAGTGCAGTGCTCCTTATTGGAGGGAATCAAGTGATGCCAGGTTGCTCATAAAAGTTGGATTCAATCTTAATTATGACCTTTGTAAGAAATTAAATGTTATTATACCATACGGATTAGGAAACTAAGGGACAGAGAAGTCAAGGTAGTTAATGGGAATAAAACCAAGTCATCCTGAGAAATTCTATTTTGCAGTGATCACATTCTAAACACAAGTTTTCGGGCTCTTTTTAATGCCCCCCCCTCCGATCTGCTTTTCTCATGTACTCTAGTCTAACAGTCCAGAGACATCTATTTCTCTTGGTTGCCTATGTCCTATGAGATAGGAACACCTATCTTATACTAGACCTCTAGGGACCCTCAGTGTCTATCAGATACATACCTCAGTGGATGTAACTGAACCATCTTGCCTTAGAGTTTGCTTTCTGGAAATGGAAGGGTAAGAACAAATGTATTACATGTATCTTACATCTAAGAATGTATGAAACTGACAAGTTTCTCACAGTATCTCATTCCTCCAGTCTTAAAATCAGTTCTCCACATTTCCACATCCATTTTCATTTTTAAAAGTTCTTGTGAAAATTCACCAGCATTTCAGTCCAAATTTCTCCCAATACACACATTTTTGTATTCAAGTTTGTCTAATATACACATTTTTTGCAAAGCAGCTTCCCCAATGTAATGCATTTTTCTACATTATTTACAGTAATATATGCACAATTTACCCTAGCATATGCATTCTTTTGGAAACTACTTGGCTTGGCAAACTGCTTCGTAAAATTCAGAGAATTGCAATTTTCGATGGATGGCTGTGTTTTCGTTCATGTATTGTTTCAATGTAAGTTCACCAGGTTCACCTTCAACACTGAATTATAGGGTATACTATCATTCCTGCAGCTGAGAATGCTCTGCCAGTTAAGGTAATGCAATTGCCTCCACTGCTCTGCTGTTGCTGCGGTTGTTGCCACTGCTGATGCGGTTGAAAGAGACCTTTCATTGTCTGTTTCTCAGGAGGATGTGGCTTTCATTTCACAAGAATCAGGGCATGGACTGTGCCAGAAGAGAAATACAACATTCAAAATAGACACAAAGATACAAAGTACGGGTTGTTGTTGTTTTTAAGTGGCAATGCTCACAAAATGAAAAAATGGGGAGGTGGAGGTTTCTTGCTCAGACCTCTCACTGCTCTGCTCTATTTCCCTCTGTTAGACTCAGCCCTGGCTGGTGGGAGGGGGGATCAGCCAGATACACTTGCCCTGAGTCTTGTAGGGCTAAGCCAGCTGGGGGCCCCGCCGGATGCACACTGACATGCCAAGAACAAGACTCCTGCCTCGGCCCTCAGATAAACTCTGCTCGGGGCTGTTTAGACTTCCAAAACAATTCTAACCATGTTGACTAAGAAGTAAGTCCCACTGAACTCCCAGGTTAGTAAGGAATAGCCTTACTATTCAGTCAACACTTGGAATGAAATGCAAGCAGAGACTGATGTGGAAGTACGAAGAGGCTCCTGAAAGGCTGTTGAACTTGTTGAGTTACTTGACTATATTTCTTGCCAGAGCACACTTTCTTCTGAACCTCCCTGTCTCTGAATCACCACCTCTCCTTAGGGCTACCTGGTCAAAGACATTCCAGTGCTACACACTACTGTACTTTTGAAGAAGCGGTTTGTGTAGTTTATACGCAAACCTAGTAAAATGTAGGAAAGATATGGGAGCAGTTGGAACTAATAAAACTAACAATGGTGCTGAAACTGCAGGAGGAGCAGAAGGAAGCACTGGCTGGCTGGCTGAGAACTATAGTTAATTATATTAAATAAAAGCTACAGATTTCAGGGGTAGCAAGTGATTACATTTTCCTGTGAAAGTTGTAAGACAACATGGAGATTATTAAATTGGAAGTGCCTATGGCATATTGATTTGTAATAGTAAGCTATTCAGCTTGCTAAATGGTTGTATCATTATTTTCTTATTTATTTGTTTACAAGATTTATTACCCCCACTTCACCATACAGTCCCAGGGCAGGTTACAACAATATAGTCCATATAGTGATAAAACAAAAGTAAAACAGTTTTACACACACACAGAGAGAGAGAGAGAGAGAGAGCGCACAAAAAATAGAACAGTATAGGCAAATCCACACCATAAAGTTAAAGCACATTACTTCCTTCAAGGATTCCTGGGAACTGCAGTTCCCCCCTGCTCTCACATAGCTATACCCTCAGCAAAATACAGTTTCCAGGATTCTTAAAAAAAAAAAAATCATAGGAACTATAGTTTGTTAAGGTGCTGGTAACTGTAGGTTTGTGAGGGGTAAATCACAGTTGCTGGGATTTTTGGGAGAGAAGCTACATGTTTTAAATGTCTTGTGTGTACACAACCTAAGTTTAATAGGTGTTTTTAGCTTAACTCTCTGCACCAATGGAGTCTGTTATCACTAGCTTCTTAGAAAATAAGATGGTTAAACTTTTTAATTGAAGAACTGTTTCCTATAAGCTGCTGATATTTCTCCCATGCATGTTCATGTCCCATGTCAAGAACATTCCTAATCATGAAGAAAGTATTTAATAAGGGTTATACCAGAACAATGCAAAGGAACTGTGGGTGTTGAGATGGGAAGAAATGATGGATAGAAATGTTTTAAAGATTGACTAGCTCCTTGTGGAATCAGCGAGAGAGGAAGTGGAAACATTACAGGAATGAATGGGAAATGAAGTCACAGAGGATGGCAAAATGAGCTGAAGCATTAAATGAATGCTTTACAGCAAAAGAACACTAAAAATGTGCCATCTGAAGCTGCCTGTTGTATCCACTCTCACGGATGACTTCCGGGCTAGTGAGGCAGAGATATTGAATAAGTTAAGGAAAGTTGAAACCAACAAATCATCCACACTGTGTGAAACTGGTCCTCTAAAGGAGCCCAGAACAGAAAATGGCACAGATTGGCACTTTTCTATCCATCATCTTCCAAGGTACAGATTTTAAACTGGGTGGTTCTGAAGGAGAAAAGAAGCTGCAGACAAAATGCTTGACAGTAAAGAAAGGTCCTTTAGGTCAGGTTCAATGAGGTCGATGGATGCTTCCATATCCATGCACCTATGACACTTTTAGCAGCACAGTTGTTTTGCATTCCCCTGAACCAAAAGTAATAGCTATCATGCATCTTTTCTTTCTAGTGTTATGAAAATGTGATTTACAAAGGAGGAAACAGGCTGGCACCGGTAGTTGGTGGTGGGGCTGTACAGCATGGGGAGCACGGTTTCCCCCTGGCCATTTTATGAGCTTTTCCCTTTTAGGAGGAACCAGCCCACCATCTTCCCAAATGAATGTCATTCACTGCCCAACAAGTACAGAAGCCATGACTGTTCTAGGACAGTTCAGCCAAGACATGTCTTTTTCTCTCCCATTTAATGTCCATGCATGTCATAATAAAATATGCTATCATTCATCTAAATGCCTATGGTATAAATGTCACCTGAGGAGTTTATGTCTTAATAAATCTGAAAGATCATTTACCTTGTTGATGTTAACTGCAGTAAGGGGAGCAAAAAGAAAAAAAGAGGTAAAAAGAGAATAAATGCAAAGCTATATACCTGCAGGAGCTGCTGAATGAAATATAGGTACCATGGGAATTGGGATCTTGCAGAATGTAGGATAGTATATAGTGTCACTTCCCCTGAAAGAAAGTCATTTAAATCTTAACTGTCAGACCCCAATTGCACAATCCTCCGTAGAAAATTGCTTGTTGGAAGCAGTTTCTGCTACATGGGTGCTAATTCTATTGATCATCACTTGGATTCATTTAGAGTTTATCTTGAGGCCCATTTTGATGACAAGCTCCTGGATGTTCCCTATCCATGCTCAGTAAGGCCATAGCTGTCAACTTTTCCCTTTTCTTGCGAGGAATCCTATTCGGAATAAGGGAATTTCCCTTTAAAAAAGGAAAACGTTGACAGCTATGAGTAAGGCATGTGAGAAGGAATGGGTAGTATTCAGTGCTAATCCTACTCAGAGAAAACCTAATGGGCATGACTAATTTAGGTTAATTAATTTCAGTGGGTCTACTTTGAGTAGGCCTCAATTGAATATAACTCTCACTCAGGGAAAGTATGTTCTATGTTACATATCTTTGTCTTCCCCAAGTGGCAATGGATCAGACCACATGGGTCAAAGTGAATCAAACTGCATGTTAGTGTTAAGCAGGGTTTGCCCTTGAATTCAAGATATTTATCTCACTGAGTTGTAGGAGGCCCCAATTACCCTCACAGGGCCACAGTTCCCAGTTTCCTCAGAAAGGGAACTGATTGCTATATCACTAGGGGAACTGTAACTCTGTGAGGGGAAAAGGTGTCCCCTAACAGCTCTCAGCACTCAAAACAAGCAAGTTCCCAGGATATTTTAGGGGAAGCTATGACAGTTAAAGCAATATCATATTTTGAATGTAAGGTGCGGATGAAGTTTTGGTGTCTCGCAGTGGATGTCAGCAAGATATGTTGGGCCAACCCTGGTGCTCGAGGCTTTGATCTTTATATGTATTGAATCAAGTTCTGTTTCACGTAGCCTCACATCACTATTTGCCCCCTCTCACAACAGCTGAAAACAAAGCAAACATGTGGTGGTAAATCTCAAAGCATTTCTATGCGGCATATTCTAAAACTTTTATTGAAGTGAAGAGCTTCTAAATGGTAACTTGGCTGAATGCATTTTTACAGCAATATTTAGTGATCAAAATCCATCACCCAGAATTTTATGTCCAAAATGCTGCTTCCTCAAGAAAGAACTATAACATCATTAATCTGATTTGTTCTTTGGATTTAAAGGAATTGCACATGCAGAGAGAAACTCTTAGTGCTTTATAATATTTTCATATAGGAGAAGCTTCCCTCTCAGCCTTTGTTATGCATTTGGCATCTTCTAACATAGGGAAAACAAGCCAGGAATACTTTAAAGGGATTAAACAAACCTTCTGTCCTGCTTCAGCTTCCTCCACAGCCATGGAGGGGGGGGATGCTTATATTGCTGGAGTTTTTCTGATACTGTTAGGTAATATATAATTGCATGAGGTAGGTACTCGGTGTAATCTAATTGCTGTTATGTGATCAACTTGTAATTATTTTTTTACTTGATCCTATTAGTCCATATGGACCATAAAGAAGGCTCATCGCCGAAGAATTGATGCCTTTGAATTATGGTGCTGGAGGAGACTCTTGAGAGTCCCATGGACTGCAAGAAGATCAAACCTATCCATTCTAAAGGAAATCAGCCCTGAGTGCTCACTGGAAGGACAGATACTGAAGCTGAGACTCTAATACTTTGGCTACCTCATGAGAAGAGAAGACTCCCTGGAAAAGACCCTGATGTTGGGAAGGATGGAGGGCACAAGGAGAAGGGGACGACAGAGGACGAGGTGGTTGGATAGTGTTCTTGAAGCTACCAGCATGAGTTTGACTAAACTGCAGGAGGCAGTGGAAGACAGAAGTGCCTCGTGTGCTCTGGTCCATGGGGTCACGAAGAGTCGGACACGACTAAACGACTAAACAGCAACAACAAAATTAATCCATATCCACTGTGCTTCGTGTGTCACTGAGAAGTTCAGTTCAGCTGGAACTCTGCACATGCCCTGGAATTATGCATTTCATTTGGCTTTGTCCTGAGCAGTGAGCATTATGCCACTGTAAAGAAATAAGAGAAAATAGTGATATTTCAAGGTAAGTATATTCCTGTCAGAGAAAGCTCGAATGGCCCCCTTCTGATATCCTTTCCATAGTTGCTCCTGTATGGGGAATTTATTGAATAAACTGGTGTGCATAGTGACAACATGAACAAGCCTTATTAGTCCCCAGAACCTCTACCTATTTAAGGTAAGTAAATGCCCTTATTCAGACATTGATCCTAATACACTAACAATAAGGTATTCTTCAGCAAGCATTTTCTACTCATAATTAAGTCTAAATTTACATTTCCTGGGAGATCTTTCTACTTTCCCCCACAACGAACACCATAGTCATCTAGCTGACAGTTCTTCTTCTTCTAATTAATAATTGTATTAAATGTTAACACTAAGAAAAACAAACATCATATTTCCAAAATAGAGCTGTAAAAAAACCAAAATTGGCTGAGAGGTCAGATTGGTCAGAGGTAAGGTTTTTGCTGCTTGGCAGTCAGAAACTCCATTGATATGTTTTAATGATTCACTTAGTTAACATTTAATTTCTTTCATCCAGCCTTTTGTGTTGGATCACCATTTGTGTGAGTGCTTACACCCTCCAGGAAGTATATTTTGTATAGTATATTTTGTCCACTTTAGTGCTTTAAGTATAGCACTCACTGAGTCTAGTCTTGTACCTGAACCACTATGCCCATTCTCATGAAAATATGGGTTCCTATAGCACAAAATGGATCTGAGTGGGTTCCTTCAGATCAACTCCTAACACCAGTGCCAGCAAATAGAGCTGCATGGTGGATTAATCTCAGTAAAGATTTGGAAGAAAGATGTCATTCTTCAGAGCTTTGCATCTCTATAATCTATTTTCTGAGAAAATACCCGCCCCCCCCAAAAAAAAGAATCAAAACATGTTGGTGTTCAATGAACTCAAAATAATATACTTCGCTGGATAAACTGTAGGTGGAGATCTAATATTTTGTTGTGATATTTCATTATTCTTGAGAATTTGTTTGGTTTGCTTAAGCACTGCATTAGATACAACAGAATATACAATTTTGATTTTACTCTATTATTCTGTATGAGATTTACTTATCAGACATGGAATGAAAAACTGGAAAGATGAACCAAAATGGATTTTAAATGAAAGAAGAGTACTACTAGCAGTTTAGCACAACCTCACTTGTCGGCAGAATATTCAGAACCTCATCAACGTATGGGAAGTTTGTTGAAATCCTGCAGAGTATAATTGCTGTTCTTCTTTTCAATCATTCCATTACATCCTTTGACTAATTGGTCTAGGGCAGTAGTGTGCTGTTAAATCGTATGCATGTTTATTCCATGGATTTCATTAAGGCTTGCTTCCAATTAAGCACACAGCCTTAAAGTTATTTGAAAGTTCTGTAAGCTGCAGACTTTTTAAGTGGCAGGTGCAAGAATCTGGTTCAGGATTTGCACAAAAAATGTGCACACACACATTCAAAAACTTTTCATGTATGGCATTCACTAGCCTATATTCACTCTCTAACAAGATGGTTTTCATTGTCTTGCCCTGATATTTGGTCACTGTAAAATGGAATAATATAGTGAAAAGCCATGCGAAGAAGTACTCCAGATTTCAATATTCTTCCCCAAGGCTATATTACCCCAGCTTGTAATCAGAGCTATATTACTTGACAGAGTACATTGATGCACGTATCAAATTCACACTAATGCTGCAAAATGTAGGCTTCGGCTGAGGTAACTGATGGAAAGGTTGCTCGTTTTTCTGTGCAAAGCAGTAATTACTGTTAAAACAAATGTCAGTGAAGAAATTTTCTACAAATGCTGCTTTGTCCAGCCTTAATTCAAAGATCTGTAATCTGGATTTAAAGAAATTGTGCATGTAGAGAGCAATTCTATCCTTTTATAAGATTTATTTGGGATAAAAGGATATTATGTTCATGGTTTTCATCACACAAAGTGAACAGTACTGGATAATTAAAAAAAAAAAGCATTCTACATAGAGGACAGCACCTAACATGACAGTAAGAACAACTATTGCAACCAAGTATGGGCATTTACCTATAGATGCTGGTCACATGGGGGGAAATCTACTAAACACTAGAAATTGTTCCCCTCAAAATGCTGCTTAGAAATGTGGCCTTTCTGGTGAAACAAACAGCGAAACCAGGAGACCCACAAATTCTGAGTAAAACCTGAAGGAACTGAATTTTCAACATGATTTGTATGATGCTTCCATGGTCTTGATTTGCTTCAGCTTCAAGTCTAAATTAAAACATTATTGATCACTTGGCAACAAGCCATGGGAGAGAAGCAAAATGCTTACTAATCATATATAACTTTAAAATCGATGGCAGAGTGCTATGAAAGCCTGTGGGAATGGTTCGTGAAAATCAGCCTCATTTCGCATACACTGCATGCATAGATTTGGGGGTCAAGAGAATGATCTCTCCATATCATACTTTCTGCCTTTTCCAAAGGGGTTGGTAAGAACTTCTGCACATTCACACCATAATATCCATAGTTACCCTCCACATGTGGAAGTCAGGGAGAATAAAGTTATTATACAGAGTACAGGTGAACTGTAGGTAGGCCCAGATGGTTTCCAGTATCCCCTGAAACCAGCACACATCCTTTCAGACATTGGTTGCTGACCCAAAAAGGAATAGTTTATTCATTTACTTTTACATTTGTATCCAGCCTTCTGGAGGGAAGCCCTTGGAATGGATCACATAGGTAGTTCACTAACTTCACATGGCTCCTCATGTTTCTTTTGACACTTCCCTCACAGCCTTGTGGCTTTGTGTAGAAGGATCGGGCAGCATTTCCTCAAGAGAACCTCTTGTGCCTAATCTCTAGACTGGTGGTGGTTGTGAACCTCTTGGGTTTCTTTGGCCAGATCTTTATAAAGATTCGCCTCACAGGCCAAATTTGACAGGTGTGTGGGGCTGACCACCTGTCGATCCCCTGACATAGCAATGACATCAGGTGCAAGGTTCTTTAAACTCCTAAAGTCAGGACTTCATAGCATCTTGAAAACAGCAGTACAAACCCTGAATCCCTGGCTAAAATGTGCATACAGAGCCAAAACAGTATTTGACCCCACACTCCTGCCCATCATATTATGCCATTAGTGACACCAGCTGATGGGTGGGTTGGTGTGCTTCGAGGGAAATACCTTCAAAAGCCACGATTGCCCTGTGGGCCAGAGGTTTTCCGCCCCTGCCCTAGAGCTGCACAGCTTTGAGAGTGAGGTTTGAAGAAGCCTTTCTCTTCATTTTAACAATGCTTTGCTATGCTAACCAAAAAGTCTCTTCAAAAAGTCACTGTGTTTTCATAGTTCCAGGCTTGGTCATTACAAGCCACAAGCCCTACACTTAGTTATTCACCCTTCTTCAGTGTGGAATAGTTGGGTGGGATAGCAGATATTGGTCGGCCATGCAGCCTTGTAAGTAGCAAAACTCACACTGCACCAAGATGTGTTGAGGGGGAGTGATATTTAAGAAATGGCTGAAGGGGGAAGTTATCATGTGTGACTTACCCTGTAGCAAACGTTAAACGGTCTGGCTGGGATCAGGTGAGGATATTGTTGATCTTTGTGGCAACTATGACTGATATAGTATATACCAACTCTCTGTCCTTATAGTCATCATTACAACCAATCTCCACTCTGATATCCTCTGTATTTATGAAAATATATTTAGTAGTAAACTGAGAGGCGGAAATGAACATCTATGAAAAAATAAGCTAAAAAAGATATAGCAGCACATCATACAAATTACAAGATTGCATCAATGGATCAGAACAATGTCTTTGTTTTCCATTTAAGCAAAGTGATATACTTCCATGTCTGAGTTTTGAATAAAAGCAACTTCACCACTTCAAAATATCCCCTTGTCTAATCCAAATCATGTTAATAATTACAGCCTGCCCAATTTAGCTGCTTTAATTGATATTTTCCTTTCATCACCATGCTGCTGAAGTGATTTTATCAAGGAGAAAAGGACACTGCTGTCAAAATACTCTTTCCCTGCACCCCCATCCTCAAGCCCTGATTTCTTTAAACATTTCTGATATTCCTCAACTTAGCTTTCAGCTACATTTTTGCAGACATCATGGTTCAGGATTTACAGAAGCATATTCCCAATTCACATTTCCCATCAGTCAAGAAAGAAAGGAAATGGGTCAGGAGAGGGCAAATCAAAGGTGGATGAACCAACAAACTCAAAGCTCTTGTAGGCTCATGAAAGATAGTGGTGTGTATTCTACTATTTTCCCCCCCTGTCTTCCAGGTGGACAGATGTTTTGATGCACAAATCTAGCTTTTAATCACTGTGAATTATTTTCTCAAGGCATTCCAATCACAGGATTTGGGAGAAGTATTAAACCCTTGGTTTTTTTATGGCTCTCTGCCTTCCCGCATAAGCAGTGGAAGAGATCTTCATTGTATCTTCATAAATATCTGTGGGGACAGAAGCCCATTCTACAACAACCGTTGCGATAACAGGGGTCTTGCTGGGTGCTTACATTTCCCCCACCACATTATTTCATGGGGATTTATGTCAATTTTACACACAAACATGCATACCTTTCTCCTGCTCAGGGCAACAGAAAGAAATCTCTCTCCCATAAAGAAGAGGTATTATCCCCAAAAACCTATTGTGGTGGGCATATGCGTATCTCCAACCAGTGGCCCTTGGGAAAATAGAGTTGTTTGGGAGGGGAATGACATTTTTGCTACCTCAGTCTTTCCTGGGGATCCATGCTGTTCTCACACACCCCACATTGTATCTGTCCCCTAAGTGGTGAAGTCTCCCTTGTGGGGGAACTGCTGCAGCTATCATCTTGATAACTGGCAAATATCCTTCCATATGAAGGGGTCAACGTGTGTGCAAACCGCACACAAATTCTGAATGCCATTTCTTTTGCTTAAAATTCAGTCTTTGAAAGTGTGTCTCATAGGAAATTGCCAGTATTCTCTGTAGTTGTAGTTGTAGTTGTAGTTGTAGTTGTAGTTGTAGTTGTAGTTGTAGTTGTAGTTGTAGTTAGTTGTAGTTGTAGTTGTAGTTGTAGTTGTTGCCATCCTTACTCCAGTAATGAAGAAGTGGGTAATAGACAATATTGGTCAGCACTTGTTTAAGTTGGAGGGGAGAAGGGACAGCATCATATTTAGGCTTGTTGTACATTGTACCTGTTCAGAAATGCTTACCTCCTGAATACAGTGGTACCTTGGGTTACATACGCTTCAGGTTACAGACTCAGCAAACCCAGAAATATTACCTCGGGTTAAGAACTTTGCTTCAGGATTAGAACAGAAATCATCCGGTGGCACGCAGCAGCAGCGGAAAGCCCCATTAGCTAAAGTGCTGCTTCAGGTTAAGAACAGTTTCAGGTTAAGAACGGACCTCCAGAATGAATTAAATTCTTAACCCAAGGTACCACTGTAATTCACATCATGGCTCACTTTCAAATCTGAAAGTAAATAATAAAAAGGGCAAAGCAGTGTGATGCTTCCCTGGAGCAAACAGTGTGATCAACCCCATCTAAAATGCTGTTTGATAACCTTGGAAATAACCTTTGGAATGGGGAGGGGGGATGTTTGTTTTACCTATTTAGATGTCTAAGTGATGTAGGTGGCTTTTGTGTCTGCGTCTTTGGCTTGTCTAGCCAAAAAGTAGAATTGTAGGTAGAGCACTAGTTAGGAACCCTGCTGGATCAGACCAAACACCCATCTGCTCCAGCACCCTGTTTCTCACAAGGATTGACCACATGTGAATGGGAATAACAGAAGGATATGGGTGCAATAACATTCATGCCTTGACTCCTGATCCCTAGCAACTAAAAGTGTTTGGAATAACTATGAGCCGGTTGCAGTGCGAAAGGGGCAGGGTGTACTTAACCCCAGCCCCCATATTTTCAGGGGGGCAAGCCACTTGGGGGTGATCCGGAATCTGGAGTCTTGCAATGGCAGGCTGGAAAGAGTTGTCTGTCCTCCTATGTAAGTTGCCTCTTCCTGGAATCCTCCAGATTTGGGGCTCAGATTAGGGGGTCAGGGGGTGAAGGGCAAAGCAAAAGTTGCTGAAAATAGGACGCGGATGGCGCTGTAGGTTAAAGCCTCAGCGCCTAGGACTTGCTGATCGAAAAATCGGCGGTTCGAATCCCCGCGGCGGGGTGCGCTCCCGTCGCTCGGTCCCAGCACCTGCCAACCTAGCAGTTCGAAAGCACCCTCGGGTGCAAGTAGATAAATAGGGACCGCTTACTAGCCAGAAGGTAAATGGCGTTCCGTGTGCTGCGCTGGCTCGCCAGATGCAGCTTCGTCACGCTGGCCACGTGACCCGGAAGTGTCTGCGGACAGCGCTGGCTCCCGGCCTCTAGAGTGAGATGAGCGCACAACCCTAGAGTCTGTCAAGACTGGCCCGAACGGGCAGGGGTACCTTTACCTTTACCTTTACCTTAGAGCAACATCACTGTTTAAAATTGTTGGAGTTTCTCAGATAAAAAGAAGCAAGGCAACCCACACAGAACTCTGGCCCCAACAGTCAGAGAACAAAATAATAAATGTGGTATAATATAGTAATTTATATGTGAGTTACAGTACAGAGAAACCTATTAAGGGGAAAACAAAAGTTACTGACTTATTCTATATATGGGAAGACGTTAGATATTAAAAATGGTTCATTTTGAAGCAGTATGGCTACACAATTCACATGCAGCAATGCGTTGTTTGTTTATTAGATTATGACTTTGATTTATGAAGGCCAGGGATAAACTTTGCTTAGTGCTTGGATTTTTGATAGGCATCATGTTTTAGGATGCAAAACTGTATTTTGCAAATTTTAAGTGCTCCCCCCTTTCTTTCTGAACATGCTCCCCTTTCAGGAAAGGTTTTCTATTCTCTTATAAGCTTCAAAATAATGTGATGGTTACAATAATGATGGTATAAACATCCTAGAAGCAAATATTATTATTATTAATAATAAGACACCTAGAAGCAACTCAGACTTCTGCAGATATTACTAAATATACTTACTGAAAATATACAGTGGTGCCTCGGGTTACAGATGCTTCAGATTACAGATGCTTCAGGTTACAGACTCCGCGAACCCAGAAATAGTGCTTCAGGTTAAGAACTTTGCTTCAGGATGAGAACAGAAATCGTGCCACGGCGGCACGGCGGCAGTGGGAGGCCCCATTAGCTAAAGCAGTACCTCAGGTTAAGAACAGTTTCAGGTTAAGAACGGACCTCCAGAACGAATTAAGTTCTTAACCCGAGGTACCACTGTATACCAATAAACAGTCATACACACAGGGTTTGCTGGTTGGTTATCAGCATCTCCAGCCCATGCCACCAGACTGGAATAGCAGTGGTTGGAAATTGCAGTGAGCAGAGTGCTATTGCATGCATGTCCTGCTTTCAGGCATCCTACAGGCATTTGGTCAGCTGTAGTGAGAACAGGGTGCTGAACTAGATGGGCCATTGGCCTGTCCTAGCAGGCTTTTCTTATGTTCTTGTTCCACTGCATGGGGAAGTGGGGCACATTGCCCTTGCTAGAGGGTCAAAGAACTATTAGTTGAGAGCCTGGGTGACTGCTTCAGCAATGTACATACATGTGACTACTAAGTAGGTAGCAGGGCCTGGCATAGGCATGCATGAACTGTGAGTTCGGCTGATTTCATGAAAAAAGAAAAGGGAGTACAGTGGTACCTCTGGTTACAAATGCTTCTGGTTATAACACTTCAGGTTACGAGCTCTGCTAACCCGGAAGTAGCTGCTCCTGGTTGCAAACTTTGCCCCAGAATGCGAATGGAAAGATGTGAATGGAAATTGTGCACCAGAGGGAGGCCCCATTAGCAAAAGCATGTCTCAGGATAAGAGCGGTTTCAGCTTAAGAACGGACCTCCAGGATGAATTAAGTTCATAACCAGAGGTACCACTGTATTGATGTCGTAGGAAAGCTGGGAATGAAAAGGCTGGGGAGCGGGCAGGAAAGAGTAATGGAATATAGGAAGCTACCTTATCCAGATTCAGACCAACAGTCCATTTAGTGCATGGTTGTCTACACAAGGTGTAGCCTTTTTAGCCTCGGGTGAGAAGAGCTTTGCGCCCGGGACGGGGAAAATGGGAATCAACAGACACTCAAGGAATAGTTTCAGAGAAAAAGCTTTATTTCTACCATCCGGGCTGGTAGAAGGAGCAAGTGTGATAGCGTCACAAACAAGCACGAGTTCACAGCCATTTGCACAGAGCATATATTCCCCTTCGGGCCTAGGTGGGTCACCTGTCCTCACCTCCTTCAAAGGGATAGTGCAGAGTGAATTCTACTTCAAAGAATCATAAGTTGGAGAGTTGGAAGGGCCCTCAAATGTCATCTAGCCCAATCCACTGCAATGCAGGAAATGAAATGAACTTGAACTGAACAATATTGAACTATTGCGCGTGGTAGTCTGACTTAGTATAAAGCAGCTTTGTGTGATTATTGCTGTTGGTTTTTATTTTTTTAAAAGTTTCACTTACTTCTATTTTTTCAGCCAGCAACCATCATGGTGTTGACATTTGTATTTTTTATTTAGCTTTTGGCCAGCCCAACATAAAAGTGGCTTGTTTTGCTTTCTGGGACTTACCATATGTTGAAGTCTATAAGATGATTTGTTGGCATTTGGCTCATTAACTATCCTGCAATGGTGAGTTCATTATACATTGCTTGAAATACTACTATTTCAGGGTAATCAACCATCTCTGTTCTATGCTTCTTAAAAATAAAATAAAATCAGAAGTCTGTACTTGGAATAAATTGCAAATAAGACTGGCTCATTTTACAGTATTGACTCTGCTTCCATGATTCAAGTTATGAAAAGAGATAAAATGCTTTGGCAAGAACCCAGGTAGCAGAAGTCATGGATGGAGGGAAGGACATGGAAGTTGAATATAGCTAAGTTGAATGCTGAATGGAGTGGATTAATTTTGTGAAGTGTTTTCAGGCTTGTAGAGAAAATAAATAATAGGATATTGATTGGGAATATTGTGTTTCATGATTGTATTTAAATACCCCCATTAATAGAATTTAAATTCTACCTATATCTATATATTTAATGAATTGTATTTATTTAGAAAGTAATTTATATACTGCCTATTCATAGAATATAATGTGGTGATGTAAAACAATATATACAATAAAATACAAAACCATAAAAATGGTACAAAATGACTGGCTATTAGAAATCTAAACAGGCCTGTTACACAGGCCTGTCTAAATAACAAAGGTCTTAAATGGATGCCTACAAAGATGAATCTCTCCTAGAAGCATCTTGCACAGCATGGGACTGGTGACCCTAAATGCCCGACTTTTAATGGACTCCAGTTGTGCCTCTGCAACATGGGGAACATCTAGCAGTGTACCTCTGGATTACCTCCATGATCAAATTGGAATGTACTTGTTATTTCCCTCTGTATTATAAACGTATAAGATTGTTGACATGCCTATAGAAGGTAAGGGTGCTCTTCTTTCCATATTCGCTTCCCCCTGCTCTTATCAAGCAGTCTGTTCTGTTGGTAGAAGGTGGGGGAGAGCAAGCAGGGGCAACCAGCAGGCCTGGCTGTGACTTAGGGAAGCAGGAGGCTGCTTTGTCTTCACCCTCTCCAGGGCCAGAAAAGAAGCCCCCCATCCCTGACCACAGCAGCCTTGCTTTCTCTCCCCTGCCACCTACCAACAAAATGGATTGCTCAATAACAGCAGGGTGAAGAGAAGTAATGCCCTGACTCTGTCTTGCCTCTGTGCCTTTAATAGATGCTTCCCTATGTGTTTCTAAACTGAGCACCCCGAGGGCTAGAAACTTGTGTCAGTATTAAATACTAGAGTCCCAGGATGCCAAGCTCTGTCTCTGAGACATAATTCCATTCTTCAATAATACAACAGTGGGTTTTCTTGCATACCTGTATTTGTCACTAAGAGTTAAGGACAGGGAAACGCAATCCATCCAGAACATGTTTAGAAGGCAAAAAGGGTAACTCTCTTTGTTGCTTTTTTTAATCGCAGCACATTAACATGGTTACCCCTCTGAAAATGGTAGAATTATGGAAGTCCTGTAAAACTGATCCCTCACCCCCAACTGGGACTTTTGTTTCTTGCTTCAAGAGACAAACTCAGATGCCACTTTGGAAGTTGTAAAGCAAAGTTGTGTTTAGGAACACAGAAAGTTGCCTTATGCCAAGTGGTTCAGTATTGCCTACTTGGATTGGTTGATGCTCTCCAGGGTTTCAGGCAAGAGCTTTTCTCAGCCCTACTGGAAACATCAAGGATTGGACCTGGCTAGCTTCTGCCACTGAGCAACAGTTCTTTCCATGCAGCAGAGGGCTCACTCATCAAGGGAAGACTGCCTTCTGCAATGGTGGATGAACTCTGATTCTGTTTGTCCATATAATTTGTGTTCTGTGTCATTCATCAAGTCCACTTCTCACCAGTTAGATATTACTGCTCTACAGGGATGAATGGATGGCTGCGTTTCAGACTACATTATCTGACGGCACTTCAGCAATGTGCAAGTTGTTCCATATTCATGTCAAATATCTTAGCTTAAATACATTTTTGGTCTCTTGACTGAATTTGGTTTATATGGGCATGGGATGCCTCCATTGACCTCAATGGCCACAAAGTTAGGTCTCCTGGAAACAAGATGCTATATAAACAGGAGCCATTTTCTTTTTCATTACCAGCATGGGACTCCAAATTTCCAGATAATTAATAGAAGATGGCAGTTAAGACTGAGTGATGGGGAAGCCCTGGAGATGGATGAATAATGAATGCAAGTATTCCTACTCATGTTAGCAGATAATATCATTGCCTACTGACTACAGCTAGATTACAGCATGACAGGTTCATTTTTAAAAGCCTGTACTGGCTTTAAGGACAGGTCTGGGGAAACTGAGCAGGAAACAGTCAAAGTGAATAGAACTGGTTGGGAGAATGCTGGGGTCTGAGCAGGGATGGGTGACTCATAATTCTGGTTTCTCTCTGTTTCTCATTTTTCTACCTTACAGTTCACCCCATTTGCACATGTGCACTTTTGGCTGGAGAACTACACTGTGAAATTCAGTGAAGTGCGAATTTCAAAGGCTGGCATTGTTTTGGTTTGTGTATTGTTTCAGAAAGTGTGAACTGGGATCATAAGAAACACTTGTGCCAAGGGGCAGGTGGAAGGAGACATTCCCATTTCCCTCTGTGTCCCCCCAAATCACATCCTGAATGCCTGGGGATCCTCCAAGGTGGGGTGATGGTGCAGGTTGCTGAGGGGATCCAAAGGAATAACCCTAAATTAAGCAAATACGTCTTTCAGTTTTAACAATTTCCCTGTCTCCGATTATCCCTCAGGACACACAGCCTACATCATTAAGGAAGAGCACCCAACCCCCCATAAGATTTGAGGGTGATTAAGTCTCCTCCCGGCTCCCTCAGCCAGTGAAGCGAGATGAGCACTGCAACCCCAGAGTCGTCCACGACTGGACCTAACGGTCAGAGGTCCCTTTACCTTTACCTTTAACTCTCCTCCCCCCAACCCCCCTTACAGTTCTTAGTATCCAATTAATCATTTTGTAAAGGGTTGCCACAAAGGTTTGTGCCATTTGCATTTTGGTTCACCAAAATCAGCAGCCAGTCAATATTGAAATATTGAAACTGATGCATCAAAGTCATCTGAAACTGGCTGAGGAAGCAACGCAGAGAAATACTCAGCAAACATAAAAGCAGCTTTCAAAATGCTGTATTTTATTAGGATCTGGTGTATACAAACTAGCTTCTTCTCTCCTATAGAGCTAGCAGAAGTAGATAAAGTAGACTCTAAGACTTCTGATTAGTTGGGAGAAACAGTTCCATATCAGATGTCTGTTTCTTTGTAGCAGTGCATATGTCAAGGCAGAGCTGTCCTCCAGACAATGGTGCCATTGCTGCTTAGCTAAATGGGACTGGAGTAGGATAGGGTAGTGATAAGGTCGGAACTGCACAGATGCACCAGCAGAGCCAATCTGGCAATCTTGTAGGTTTCACTTTCACATCCTTGACCTTGTCACAGCCCAGGCCCATTCAGGAAAGTAGCAACAATGGTGTCAGAAGGGTTTCTCTGTTGCTCTACCCCACCATATGAATAATTGCTGGGTACTATCATATCACAGTTAGATCGCTGGATTTCAAGGAATGCTGCTCAGGATCTTCTTATTGTACACCAACTTATGTGTGCATTTCAATAAATTGCTATATGTTATGCTGTCAAGACCACTTCTCCATAGCAAACCTGTCTACTTATCAGTAGCTTATGCTCATGTTCCTATGGGAAAGATTTATGAGGTTCTATGTTTTATTTCTTTTTCAGGGCAGGGTGGGGAAAGAGTTTATTACCATTGTACTTCCAAATTACTGTTCTTTTAAAATCCTGTTTATGTTGGCTTGGCTATGTTCCACTCCTGGACAAAGGCTGTTTATACCGTGACTTTACCCAATCACAGAAGTTTTATTTGGGCTCTACAATAAGCATTCAAAATGCGAGAAGCTGGAAATGTATGATGGAAAAGTCCCTTCTCTAGAGTGACAAAATAACCACCACCATAATCTCTATTAAGTGCTCCAAAATTATAGTATAACAGCTCTGAAATTACATGTGACATCTGCATGAATACCAAATTGATTCATTATGTTCAGCCCTATTATAAAAAGCACTTACTGAATTTTGTACTGATTACAACTCTTACAAATTAACAGTTACCCGAGCAAACCTACTGCCAATATACATATATTATTTAAAGATCACAGTTCAGTTAAAAGGAAATAACAGGGCAAATAATCTTGCCACTTACTGAGGAGTGCCATTTCAGTTGAGAGTACCTTCTACCCCCCTTCTACCCCCTGTGTGTTTGCTTTAAGTTTAGGTAGAGAGGGAAACACTTTTTAATGTGCATATAAATGTGCCAGGCAAGCAGTGATGACTGGTGCCCATTGGAAGTGGTAGGGTGGGAGGCAGGGAGTTCTACAGCAGGTGGCGCTAGAGGTAATGTCAGGGAAGTCAACTAACTCTAGTTTTGCCTCCATCTTCCTCCCTGATGAATTCTACAATGGTAACACCACGAGGAGAGGAACCTAACAGCTAATGCCATCCCTTGGACTGGTTGTAAGTAAGAGTACAGGCAGGAAACTGCTGAGGGTAGCCTGAGGTTGGTAGGGCAGTGTCCCACTGTGATGAAAAAGTTGGTTTTGCTGGACAGATTGAATCAACAGGTGTTTCTTTCTTTCTTTTTCTTTCTTTCCCTGCCAGCAAATGGTTAATGAATGGCAGCCTCTGACTTGCCGTGGTTCCAGCAGGGAGAGTTTAAAAGGAGAGGATTCAAGGAGAGGCAGTTAGTTAGGAGTCAGGGGTTGGTTAAGGAGTTGAGGGAGTTGGTTTTGGAGGGTTGGAATTGAGGTTGGTGAGGTTAGGAGATAGGTAGGGAAACAGGTTAGGAGACAGGTTGAGGTATAAAGAGTGAATGGGAGAAAGTTGGTTCTAGGTAGAAACATCCACTCTGAGCGTATTGTGAAGGAATTGGTGCGGTGTCCTGTAGGAGGAATAGACCAGAAGTTTACTGGGAGGCAGAGGTTGAGCCAGGAGATATAGGAGCTGGAAAGGAACAGCCTACTTGGGACTCAAAATCTAGTCTGGAGGGGAGAGATTCTTCTAAGGAAAAGAAGATGGTCCCAAACCCAGTAAAGGGAGGGGGTTGTTGGTTTCTATTTCCCTCACTGAGCAGCAGATGCTTGTCACGAGACAATGTTTACATTCCACAGTTCAAGTTACTGTTGGATTCCCACGGGAATGGGAGACTGGATGTGACGTACACTGGTTTCCTGTTTTTCAGTATGTTCTATCGTTTCTTTGTTAGAGACGGAGTTGCTTCTCTGCTCTCACAGAGGCAAGATGTACGTTTGTGTGTTCTCGGTATAGATGAGAAATAAAACAATTAGCATGTAGCACGATACCTGCTTATCCTTTCGTTGCGGACAAAGGGATTACACTCTGCTTGTATCAGCTCCAGATGGGCCGGAGCTGATCAAAAGGGGTGTGGTGAGCCCCTTGGTCTATTACTTAAGGTACCTCAGGAGCAGGAGTGTTAAAGGGAGTGGATACCTGAAAGTATCACCATATAAAGGAACCAAACCTATAACTCAAAAACAACTGAGGACGAATTAAAGTGGAATCGCACTGTATTCTTGAAGTAACCTAAGTTTAATCCATGTGTGTTATATGCTATCTTGCCTTAAATAAATCTTTATTGTTTATTTTAAAAAGACCTGTCTGAGACTCCAACTTACTAGTTATACACTCACAAAGGATACCCCCCCGCTCCGCAGGATACTCTGGGCTAGAATTTTAAGAGGAAAGGAAAAGAAACTTTTGGGTAAAGGGTTGTTCAGTAAGGTGGGGGCAATTTATCTGAGTGAGAGTGGGCCCACCGGCATGAGAGGAAAAAGTGCTGACACGCCCAATGCACCCACGGCTCTAATGGACCGGCCTCCACTACAAGCATGTATTTTCATCCTCTCTCTCTCACTTGGGAAACAAAGTAAAAAAGAAAGAAGGAGAGAGTGATAAATGTCCGCTTTATGCAGAATTTGCCTTTTTTGAAATCCCTTTCCCCATTGCACAAGTTGGAATTTTATAGAGATATAAATCACAAAGAAATAAGAAGCCGGTAATGAGATAGAAGTGTATGTGAAATATGGATGCAAATCCTCACCACCTGCTGAGCCAAAATAGTCTGCGGAGACTGTCCTCAAAACTGAACTGCCATTAACATCTTGTAAGCACTAAATTTAAAGGCGAAGAAGAGGAGCTGAATTATATGTCTGCAAAATGCCAAAGGCCCACCTGATTTATCTCTCAGCAGAATGTTTCAGCCACAGCTACATAAATATTTTAACATGAATTTAATTTTCATTGGAGTCACATGATAAATCTTTTCATTGTGTGCTATCACTCTGCCCAAAATGAGGTGCCGCTTTGTGTGTGGATTCACATGTGATTGGTCTACATTTGGATTCAGGGCCTCAAACATGCACCAATGGCTTCATTTATACATTTCTCATTGCCTTACTATAGGTACTTACTATACTTACTATAGGTACCTTAAAACTGGGTGTTTTGTTTCACAGGCACGTACCATTTATATATAATTTAAACTTCTAAGTTTAATGCAAATGAAATCATGAAGTGACTGCAAAGAAAATTTTCTCCAAATATGGACATGACTCATCCCTTTCTCTTTAGAAAAAGAGCAGCCTGTACATGCACAAGTGGGCAGGCTCAGTATGTGTGGGAAGTATATACTGGCCTCCCATAATGGGTAATGGCCAGTATATTGTGGAACCCTTTCTGAAGGTTGGAAGGAAGGTGGAAAAGAAACCATTTCTATTGAGCTTTATGGCAATCCTTTCACATGCATAGAACTGTTCAGTGCTCACCAAAAAAATGAGTGTACATGGTTGATGTCACTTTCTGGAATATGTGTGCACAAGAGGTGCTAGATTGGACAGCGGTTTGGTGACTGGGGTGGGGTGGGGAGAGCTGAAATAGCTTGTCTTCTAATAAATTAATGAACCAGAGGTGTAGGCTATAGAACATTAGATGCAACAATGCATCACATTATGTTCTTTCTGTAACCAGGATCCCTAAGCAAATGGGAACTCAGCCAAGACCAGGTGTTAAATTATGTTCAATAAAAAAGATCAATAATGCTTCAGTTGTTGAATTATAATTGCAAACCACATTAACTGCTTCCTGTAACTAATGCAAATGCACACAGCCTCCTATATCACTTCTATAGTTCTCCCTTTCTCGGGAAACAAGAATATGGGGAAGATGAGTTTGTTGTTTAAAATACTACAAGCAACCTTTCAAATGCCATGTTTTCCATTCATCACGTTAAAAACAAAAGCTAGCATAAATACAGATGCTGTTAAATGTCCAAGTTGATGGTCATCTGGTTGAGACTGATGGGGACTGTTGTCCAACAACATCTGCAGGAATACTGGTTCCCTATCTGTGAATTGGAGCAAATGAGTAGAAAACTAGACATTATTGTTGTTGTTGTTGTTATTTCTATACTGCCCTTCACAAGGTGGATTGCAATATAAAAATGTGAAAATATATACCATAAAAACAAACACTCCCCCCCTTTAAATGGCCATGGAATGTTTAATTAGCCAAAGGCCTTTAAGAAAAGGAATGTTTTTGCCAGTGTCAGATTTATGTATAAGCTAAACAAGCTATAGCTTAGGGCCCCACACTCTTGGGGGCCCCAAAATTTTTTAAAGGAAAACAACTGGATGTAATTTTCCAAAATATAAGATAAAAAACAAATAAAATAAAACCTACATACAGCATCAGTGGTTGTGTTGTGTAGGCTCCTATTTTTATGTGCAAATGGCTTTAGATACCTATTAGATCCATAATGGATCATATCCATTACGCCTTCACACACATGTGACAATTTATCCACATATTATGCAAGCCTGGGGTGCATTGAGAAGTTCAGTCTTTGTGAACTATGATATCAACTGTCCTAATCTGTACTTCTTAGACCCATGCACACATTAGAAAGTCCACAATAGAAAGTGTCCTTTCATACTGCATCACGGTGTGCTACGCTGGTTTGACATCAACTGATAGGAAGTGCCTACAGAGGGTGGTGAATACAATACAAGATATTATGGGCTGTCCCGTGAATCCGCTGGATGACATCGTGGAAGAATGTTGCCTCAGGAGAGTGAGGGAAATTCTCAGGGATGATTCACACCCTGGCTGGCACTTTCTTGATCTCCTGCCCTCGGGCAGAAGATGTAGAAACATGACTAGTCGCACCAACAGGGTAAAGAACAGCTTCTATCCGTGGGCTGTTAGGCTGCTGAATGAAAAGATAACAACAGGGCAACTGACTTTCGGGTTTGGTGGGTGTGCATCAGTAAACGAGGGGAATTAAGAATAAGAGAGCTGAGTGGGGGGTGCTTGTGTAATCTCACCGTATACAGGTTGTACAAGTGACAATAAAGTATTTCAATTTCAGTCTCAATTATAATTTACCTATCCAGTGCCATTCATGCTTCCTGAATGTTCTGGTGCAGTTCTTAGCTTAAAAAAAGGTATCAAAACAAACATTTTGAGAGAACATTCACATTTTAAAAAGGTAAATAGTTCACATACTAATGCAGAAAGTAGAAAGAAGAAAGCTTAGGGGTGAACAGATGCAAAAGTGACATGGTGATTTGCCCATCCCCAGCTGCAGCTCACAAAGGAGGAGGAGCATGTGAGTGAGTGAACCAGCCCAATGGTGAGGATTCAGCTGTCAAGTAATCAAATGTGAACTTGTGCCTGCACGCCAGCCCTCATCACACCAACCATGTGAAGGCATCCATTTGTAGTGTAGCATTTATCTTCATGTACCCTTACAGCTCAATCTGTCATAGCACCGAAACTCTTTTGTATCTTTGGCAAAGGGAAGCCTTGAACAGCATGATTTGTTGAAAGACAGCTTTCAGTGGGACCATCTTAGAACATCCTGCAGAGTCCCTATTAGCGGTGAACTCTCACATATCCGATACAAGATATTATACATGCTTTTTTTCAAAGGGTTACAGGGCCATCTACACTTCAAAAGCAGGGCAGTGTGTTTAACTGTGACAGGGAGCATTTCATTTTTAACTGCTGACATAATTTGCTTTGCAGCCTAAAAGGGAACTTTATTCATGAGCCAGGCTTCTTCAGTTGAGTTCTGCTAGGGTTAAACTGTGCAATCATCTTCTCCCTGCTTAGTTCTTCTTGGGTCTTTTTTCCCCCTAGTCAGAATCTTGCAGCCCAGGATTCTCTGAGTTTCCTGCATTTTGCCAGTCTGTCACTCAATTTTAGATGATGCATGAGCTGACAGTTGGAATAAGGCGAATCCCTTTCCCCTTCTTTGCTGAGTCTCTTGATTGTTGGTGGTGGGGGTGGGAATCTACCTTAGACCCTGCAGTTTCTCATTACATTTGTTTTCCAGTCTATTGGGCAAGGGAGGAGGTCTCACCCACAGTGGAAACTTAAATGTTAAACTTCAAAAAGGCTGTGCTGATGGCATTTGATGGCACTTCTGCTTATAGCCAACCCACCAACACACTATCAGCAACACTGTTGTAAGTAACTGGTCACATCTGTAGTACACCTAGGGGTGTTCATTGACTCTGTACATGCTCTGAATTACAAAGCATATCAAGGTGATGTGGGGAAAGTTCTCACATTTCCAAGTGAGTCAGATTGCAATGGTAAAAATGCCTTTTCAGGCAGATCAAGGAGTCACTAAGCTTCCAAGTGACTGTGTGGTTTTGGCTCCACACAAAAATACATGGCTATCCCCGCCCTCCCATCCCCAAAGAAAATTAAGCTGACTGGAGAAACACCTGAAATTCATGAGGGGAGAGGATCCCTTAGCCTGCCTGTTAACTTCTTGGCCAGGGTTATTGTACCATCTTGATACAGTCAAACCTTGGCCAGTTTTCCAGTGCTTGCTAATCAACTGTCATGTAGCAACCATAAGGAATATGACTAAATTGTTGTAAGGCAAATCCAAGTTAGTGTCAAAAATGTAAAGGCATTTTGATAGGAAGGTCTTAGTGAATAATTTTCCGAGGCCATTCCAAAAAGAGTGATTTTGGGAGGGATGCTGAAGTAAAGAAACAAGGATTGTTCTTCATGTGGATTGTCACTCTCCTCTGAGCTTTGGCTGTGCAAGCAGGACAAAAGTTAGAGAATTCAATTACTAGGATAGAATCATAGAATTGTGGAGTTGGAAGGTTCCCCTAGGGTCATCTAGTCCACCTCCCACAATGAAGGAATCACAGCTAAAGCATCCATGACAGATGGCCATCCAACATCTGCTTAAAAACATCCAATTAAGGAAAATCCACTATTGATGCAGCCTAGAATAGCATTACCTTTTTTTGCTGCATCACACTGTTGACTCATGTTAAGCCTGTGGTCTACTAAGACCTCTAGATCCTTTTCACATGCACTACTGGTAAGCCAGGTATCCCCCATCTTATATTTGTGCCGCTGGTTCTTCCTTTATAAATGCAAAACTTTACATTTGTCTCTATTGAATTTCATTCTGTAGTCTGAGCACAGGTGTCCAATCTGTCATTTTAAATCCTGATTCTGTCTTCTGCAGCATTAGCTACACCTCCCAGTTTGGCATCCTCTGCAAATCTGATGAGTATCCCCTAAATTCATTCATCCAAGTCATTTATAAAGATGTTGAACAACAACAGGCCCAGGACAGTACCCTGTGGCACCCTGCTTGTTACTTTCGTCCAGGATGATGAGGAACCATTAGTGAGCACTCTTTGAGTTCGGTCAGACAGACAGCTACAAATCCACCTAACAACTACATCATTCAGCCCACATTTTACCAACTTCTCCACACAAGAACATCATGGGGGACTTGGTCAAAAGCCTAACTGAAATCAAGATACACAATGCCCATGACATTCCTGAACGAAAGGTGGCCCACATCTATCCCAAGCTTTCTTTTTATTAACAAACAATTAAAATTAATCTCTCTTTCTCTATCACCTTCAATTAAGGTACTTTTAGGGAGGAGGCGGCACAGAGGAAAAAAGCTACAGCTTTCCCAGTTTTTATAACAAAGGAAGCATCATTTAGCATGATAGCCACTGGACATTTTGTCTGACTTTAGGCAGGTTTCTTACCCAAGGACGTGCCCCTCTTTTCCCCGGTTTCCTGACCGACCCCACAAATTAGGGGAGGGAATGTAACTAGGGGAGTGAATAATAAAGTCTGCCCTTGAGGCAGACCTGCAGCTATTTTTCTGAATTTTAGCAGCCCTTTCTGAAATTCAGAAGCCTTCATCCCCTCAGATGGGGCAGCCAATCTTGAAGTTTGTGTCCTATTATGGCAGAAAGTGGGAAAATTTAAGAGACTTTGCTCTTTTTGAATACAGTCCACTCTTAGTCCCCCCCCCCCAGCAACTCCTTTGTCTGCAAATTTCACCCACTTATGCAAAAAGTGGGGGTAGTTATAATTATTTTTAGATTGCCCATTATAGACAAATGGAGTGAAACAGCTTTGGATTTAACAGAGCATATTTGAACCCAAATAATGAATCAAATTGGATTGACACAGAGCAGATCTAAAACAGATTCGGCTGTGTTCAAATAGTACAGATACCAGCTAAAAGGCGAAGCTTGAGGTCACTGCACACACCTAGTAAATACAATTTCTGGAATCATTCTAAGGCACTTGTAAAGACACACTTTAATAAACGCACCTTTGATGACCCCTGAAAATGTTTCTGCTTTTTGGTATTGTCACTGGTACATGGCCCAGCTCATAAAGGGAATTTATGAAGCTAAAGAATACTAAGAATTCTGTCTCGCTAGACTAAAAAGAAGGGATATTACTTTAGTCAGCCATCTCACTAATGGTGGCTCCTCTAGGAGATGAAACATTACAAGGGGTACTGCTAGTAATGAGATTGTGCACAGGTACCTAATGTTCTAGAACAGCCATTATGAAAAGCAAGTACATCACTGTTTCATTCTGTAGAGAGACTTCCTATTGTTGTATCTGTTGAAGACAAGTGTTTAACTTGGCATCAGATTAATTTTAGTTTGAAAAGTTCATGCCTACCCCTCCCAGATACAGTACGGAAGTAGATAGTGAGCAGGTGTATTGTCTGAGCGACTCATGGACTTGAACCAGAAACACAAATCTGTGGCTATAACCTACTCTGGTGAGCAACCACAGATTGTCATGCCCAGGCTTCTGAGTCCTCAAGGGACTGTGGTCTGTGTAACCTTCAGGCAGCATGAAGCCTCTGGGTTGGGTTGGCATTCTGAAAATAGTATGAGCCTTGCCTTTTGTCTTGCCTAGTCAACAGAACAATATTCCTGTTGCACTCAGGGATCCTGTGCTGCACAACACATTCTTCAGGTCTAGATTTAAATATGGTTGTTCTTATTATTGGTGGAGTATTAACAATGTGGGTGGAATACACTGGAACGTTTGAATAAGGGTGTAAAAATATGTAGCGTTATTTGGTTGTTAGGGCTCTTTTCCATGCACTGAATGACATTGCAGATGTTAGGAATGAGAAGAGTCTAACTGCCGCCATTTTATGAATTGAAAGTCATGATTGCAGTGTATGTCTATGAGTATAAGCAGGGTTCCTGATTGCATGGAACCCTCCCTATGCATGGATGCATATTGCAAGTGTGAATGCATACTACAAGCACATTCATTTCACACATGGAGAAGAGCCCTAATGACCGACCAGGGTTTAGGTCCAAGAATAATATGAGGGTCATGTTGTCAAGTCAACTTTGTGGTTCAGTCTGAGAACATCTCTAGATTTGCTGCTGGATTTGAACTTAAAGTCAATAGGATCATGAGGGATAAGGATCTGGAAGGTTAGTTTGATCAGTTTCAGCACAGACTAGACCAAGATTTCATTTCCGTTTCATTTATGAATTGCTTCCTGTGAGACATCCTGAAGTGATTAACAATGAAAACATCAATAAACATACCCACATACCCGCCAACATTTGTCCAATGAAAAAAGGGACACCCCATTCCATAATAATTTTACTATTTATACCTCATACATCTGACCGAGTTGCCCCAGCCACTCTGAACAGCTTTCAGTATATAGAAAAACATAATAAAACATGAAACATTAAAAAAAAAAATTCCTATAAAGGTTTGCCTTCAGACACCTCGAGGGTCGGATAACTCCATACCCTCCAACATTTCTCCACTGAGGAAAAGTGGGATATTCTGGGATAAAATCAGAAACTGGGATGGCTTCTCTAAATCAGGGACATCCCTGGAAAATAGGGACACTTGGAGGGTCTGTACTCACACAATTTCAAATCCAATACAAACACAGATGAGGATAAAAATCCCCATTTAATAGGCTGTTGAAAAAGGAGGGTATTCAATGGGTGCTGAAAAGACAATACAGACAATACAGCCTGATATATGTAAGTTACAAAGGGTAGGTGTCACCACACTCAGGGCCTTGATTCCTACACTGTACAGAACAGAAGTCACGAAGAAATGCCCCCTTTAAGCTCAGAATGTATCATGACCAAATCAGTAAAAGCTTAGAATTGCTACAGAGTGTGGCTAGTGAATTAAGAGACCATTGCACCCAGGTTCCAGTTACTATCTGGTAGAAAGGAAGGGAGCTGGAAATTTATCATTTCGCACCTGCCTATTTCAGTAGATTTTAGTGCGCAAACATTACCTTTATGTCATATTTAATGGAGTTACACTGCTCTGAGAGCTTCTCCCTGACACAAAACATTTCACTCTGTGACTGATTCTTCCTGCTGGACTTTTCTCCCCCCACCCCAATATTCACGGAGGTGGTTTTGCTGCTGTTGTGGCACAGACCATATTTTAAGTTATTAATTTCTCAGCAGGGCTGGTCTGCCTGCCTCTCCTTTTCCACTTGAGCTTTAATTTCTTCCTGCAGATATTAAGCACAAATCCCAGATGACCCAATTCCCCAAAATGCCAGTGATTTGCGTACAGCTTTCTGCTGCAGCTCTAATTACCTGGCTGGCTGGGGTCTACCTTCCTCTTGAATTCAATGGGAATTCTCCTGAACACTTGCAATAGCTCTGATCTCTCTTTTTAAATGACAATAGCTCGGGAACAGAACAGAGCGCAAAGAGACAAATGGTGCCTCACTTTGATTCTGCCCCGCACCTTAGAAACAGCTGACCTGCCTTCATTTTTGCCGAAAATTCGTACCTTGCTCTGCTCTTAATGAAACAGGAGTTGCTTGACTCGGGGGAGGAGAGGAGATAAATTACATTTGGATGTGGGAGAATGGGGCTTGTTATTAACAGTGACTGTAATTTCACTCAGGTTATTATTGTGAGCTGGCTTTATGTTGCTAGGCAACAGCTTCATGTGGCCTCACTAGGAAACTTGGTGCTAGGTGGCACATAGGCTACTCATAGATTTCTTTAAGACAAAGGCTCTATGGTTTGATAAATTTTCCAGCCATAATTCTGGACAATGTCCCTCAAATTTTTCTCAGATCACTGTCATTAGTGACGTATTTTTGTGATAGGGTACAGGGACGCAGGTGGCGCTGTGGGTAAAAGCCTCAGCACCTAGGGCTTGCCGATCGAAAGGTCGGCGGTTCGAATCCCCGCGGCGGGGTGCGCTCCCGTTGCTCGGTCCCAGCACCTGCCAACCTAGCAGTTCGAAAGCACCCCCCGGGTGCAAGTAGATAAATAGGGACCGCTTACTAGCAGGAAGGTAAACGGCGTTTCCGTGTGCTGCACTGGCTCGCCAGATGCAGCTTGTCATGCTGGCCACGTGACCCGGAAGTGTCTCCGGACAGCGCTGGCCCTCGGCCTCTTGAGTGAGATGGGCGCACAACCCTAGAGTCTGTCAAGACTGGCCCGTACGGGCAGGGGTACCTTTACCTTTACTTTTTACAGGGGCAATAGTTGGGGAAAGAAAAAGTTATGTTAGGTATTCATCTATTTAATAATTGTATTTGCCACATTTCAGGACAAAGCCCCCTCAAGGCACTTTGGAAACATAATTGAAACTCACTCACTATCTATCTATCTATCTATCCACCCACCCACCCATCTATTTATCTACTCCAACTGTTAACAAAATTAAAAACAACAGCAGTTTAAAGTAATACATTTAGAAAAAGGAAAACACAACGTATGATGACCATAGGCTCTAATATACATATATAATATACATATATAATATACATATATAATATATAATATACTCCTATACATGGTCTCACAGATCATGCTGTGGACTAGTAACATGCTTTCCTGGCAGTAACTTTGTTCTCATGATTGTTGGTGAGAATTAGGTTGTTGAAAAGGTACAGCATAATTTTCTTCTCTGATATGAAAAGATGAAAAGAAAGAAAGTTGTACAGGCAAGAAAGGCTTTTAAATATACAAAGAATGTCTGTGACAAGTCAAGTTTATTCAAACAACAAACACTGCGATATCCTTCACATACTGCAGTAATCACTCCTTCATGCTGATTTGTTATGAACTCTGGGCAAAATGATCCCCTGAAATTCTCCAGCCTATTCAGAGATCATTTCACCAAAAGATTCTCAGGAATGGAGTCACTATTGGCAATGGAAGAGCTTCTTTTTAATCCTAAGGTTATTGTTTTTGCTCTGCTACTAATGGCTTTGTTTGTATCATGGCCACCATTTTGTATCCTCCACAATGCTCCAGACCTAAGGCCATTTTGGGTAATTCTTTGTGTGCTGCAGGGGAAAAGGCAGACACCCCCCAAAACACACACACACACACACACACACACACACACACACACAGACACCTGGTGGAGGATAGTCTAGGAACTTTCATATTCTACAAAGATTTTGTTGCACAGCAATGAAGGTTGAAAACTACCTTCCATTTGGACCTCTAGAAGGTTGTTCTCAAAATTAATGGTAAAGTGGTTGTAACACATCGATAGCAGGGGACTGTTAACTCGTCTCTTCAAAGCTGTGATACCTTCTCCTGCAGGTACCCTCTGCACCACAACTAGGCTTGAAAAAGTCATCTCACTAAAGAAAACATGTGACATTTTTCTATCATAAAAGGCAGTGAAAATGGAATGGCAGCAGCCAAATTAGGTGGCTAGATAGGCTCTATACAGCCTACAAGCCACCGGTTCCTCACTCCTGATTCAATCATAATATTCACTGAAATTTTATTTGCTATAGTAGAAACAGGGCCAGTGCATGGCTGCCAAGGACACTGAAGATTCCTCAACTTTCCCTATTAACTGCAAGAAGTGTTTTGAGGAAATACTTTTATGGGTTCTCAGAGATCGGTACTTCCTGAAAATGTCATTCTGACTTCAGGAAACACACTTTTCAAAAGACAAAGATGTGGTAGCGTGAACCCACATGAATCAAACAATGATCTAATCTTATGTCCTTGGAAAGTTCATACTGCTCCCTCAATTCCTTGACCAAGAAAGCTGAGATTAAGGTCACTATGCATGGGTTGAACTCTATTGTTTTTCAATATACTGTGTCTAAAATAAAGGTAACCGAAGAGCTGGTTTTTCAATAAAGCTTAGATGTCCCTCAGGCTCTTTAAATACCTAGCAACTGTAATGCAATAAATGTATTAGAAAAACCAGAGGGGAAAGAAACCAGATTCCTTCAGACTTCAACATTTAATGGATGGGTATTTCATCCAAAGGCTTTCAAAACAAAGAGTACCGTATTTTTTGCCCCATAGGACGCACTGCCCCATAGGAGGCACCTAGTTTTTTTGGGGGGGGGGAATAAAGAAAAAAAATTATTTCCCCCCCCCAGGCGCGGGGCTGGCGCGGGGGAAGCCCAAGCTTCCCCCAACCCCAGCCCCGAGAAAAGCCTGCTATCCGCAAGCCTAGGGAGCCCGGCGGGAAGTCGCCCCGGTCTCCCCAGGCTTGCGGAGAGCAGGCTTCGGAATGCAGGCGGCTCTGCACAACCCTCGGGAGACCAGCACGACTTCGCACCGGTCTCCCGAGGGTTGCGCAGAGCTGCCTGAAGCCTGCATTTGACCCATAGGACACACACACATTTCCCCTTCATTTTTGGAGGGGGAAAAGTGCATCCTATAGGGAGAAAAATACGGTAGATTTCTATAGCAAAGAGATATGGTTATAATGGCTGAGGCCACAATACCTAAGAAGACCGCTTCTTCTGTTATAATTGGAAGAAGGGACCCTACTTGTTGTCCCACCTCCCTCAGAAACTCAGAGTGATGTTGGCCCAGGAAAGGGCATCTTCTGTGGCAGCCCCTAAATTGTGGAACTCCCTCCTCACAGTGGTGCGCTGGCATCTTCATTATACAGCTTTTGGCAAATGCTGAAGAAACATTTATTTTTTCCTGGCTTTGGATATCTGAGACCCACCTTTGGGACCTACCTTATTTTTGTGATTGTAAGTTGTTTTAAAACATTTTTAACATTGTGTTTTTAATTGTTGTAAGGGTGGGTGGAATGGATAAATAAATAAATAAATAAAATACACTGCCACTAAAGCTTCTCTCTAACAGCAAAAGTTTGGTGTTAAAATAAAGGCCTACTTGTCCTGGAAGGTGTGTGGGTGTCCAGGAACAACATTTTATAAACATACAATGTCTATACTGGCAACTAATAATGTAGTTGATACCATCTAAGATGCCGTTAAGAGCTAGGACCCAAAAGAGAGCAACACTGTCACTAGATCTTTTTGTGCTCCTGTTACATTGTGCACTATTTCACACAGATCAGTGTAAAGAGAGGTGGATTAAAATAGCCCAGTTTGCAGCACCCAATAGCAGTCTACTCTAAACCAGCCTAGCCTTCTCTGTTGGCTATGAATTACTGGAACCAGTTTGGTATTATAATACAAACATATATATAGTATGCTGTAATTGACTTGGTTACCTTTGTGTAGAAGGGTGCTGTAGAAATGAAATGAAATGAATTAATTTATAAGATTTCTTACCTGCCCTTGACTGTAAAGTTCCAAGGCAGGTTACAGCAATATAATCATACTATTACCAACCAGGAAAACAGTTAATGGTTGGCACCCGTCTGTCTCAGGAGAAAATGGAGAAGTGCGCCTTTGGGGGTGACGCCAAACTGTTGTTAAGGTTACAGTGCCTGCTATGCCTGTAGAGACCAATACAGGAGAGACATGTTTTGTTGCAGCAGAGGCAGATGAAGGCATCCAATTGTGCTGCTCCAGGTGTACCATGGTGTTTCTTCTTTCTGTGCTTCTCCCAGTGGTCATTCCTCCTCTGGTCACTGCTATGGTTGCACAACCTGACTGCCTGTCTCCAGGCACTACAGTCATATGGCACATGGTAGCGTCAATGTTGCCAGCCGTCATGTCACGTTTGCAGATATCTTTGTACAGTAATGCAGAGTTGGTCTGCCAGTGGGGCTGCTGCCTGAAGCCAGCTCCCTGTGGAGCACTTAACACTTGAACAGTTAATACAACTATAAAAACAAATAAAGCATTTCAGAACAAAAGCCTCACAATATAGATTATTATTTTTTAAACAGCATTTGTCTTGCATTTTTATTATACATAAACATAAATGCAAAATAAACAAACAGGACAGTATATATATGGTGGATGAAACGAGGAAAATATATCTATAAAGGCACAATAACATCTGAAACAGAACACTTATCTTGAGTTCCAGATCAAAGCCTTCAGTAATACACATTTAGACATTTCCCATTTCAGTGTCAATTAAACAATTATACTTAATGTTCCCCATACTTCTAAGTGTGGTGGAGCCACCAGGAGAGTCCCCCTTATGTTCTAGTAGATAACTCTACAGGGTTCCCCTACTTTTTTTAATGCAAAGAAAACAAATAGCTATAATTTTATATGGGACAATCAGGCAGAACTAGTTGAAGAATTTTGACATCTCAATCCTGAAAGCATTTACTCAAAAGTAAGCTTCACTCAAATCACTTGAGGTATAAATGTGACATCTCATTCTCTGTATGTTACCTCCAGCAGAAAACAAATACATTTTCAAAAGGAGGAAGCTGCCACCAGTCTGAGGTGAAAAACATTAAGTTGTCAACTGAATGCATCTCTCAACTGTCAGCCTTCATCAGAGCCTGGCTCTTTTCAGTTTCCAGGTTAGTCATTTTAGAATTTGGCACAAAAAAAGTTAGAAACAAAAACAGCCTATATCCCTTGAAAAGCCACAAGCCAGAAACAGTAAATGAAAAAGTTGTCTGTGGCATGGGTGCCCTGAAGCCATGACAGCTGGCTGGGTACTAAAAGAAAAAGAAAAAGAAACAGTTCAATGTGAGTTCTTGTTTCATTAATGTGATATGTGTGTAGTCCACCTAACAATCTGTAGTAGCCTTAATTTAAGCTCCACATACAGCTTGTATGTTGGTTATAAAAAAAGATCTGTGTTACAATTAAAAATTGATTGTTATGAAGCTGCCCTTTATTGAGAAAAATGGACAATAAAAACACCCAAGGCTTCCTCTTATTAGAGGCCCATGAGTGGTGTGGAGGAAGTGGATAGAAGGTTTTTCTTCCTCTCTCTCACACCCGAGATCCTCCAGTGAAGTCAAATGCTGGGGAATTCAGGATAAAAAAAAAAGGAAATACTTCTTCACACAGCACATAGTTGAACTATGGAATGTGCTACCACAAGATGCAGTGATGTTGTTGTTGTTTAGTCGTTTAGTCGTGTCCGACTCTTCGTGACCCCATAGACCAGAGCATGCCAGGCACTCCTGTCTTCCACTGCCTCCCGCAGTTTGGTCAGACTCATGTTTGTAGCTTCAAGGACACCGTCCAACCATCTCATCCTCTGTCGTCCCCTTCTCATTGTGCCCGCCATCTTTCCCAACGTCAGGGTCTTTTCCAGGGAGTCTTCTCTTCTCATGAGGTGGCCAAAGTATTGGAGCCTCAGCTTCACGATCTGTCCTTCCAGTGAGCACTCAGGGCTAATTTCCTTAAGAATGGGTAGGTTTGTTCTTCTTGCAGTCCATGGGACTCTCAAGAGTCTCCTCCAGCACCATAATTCAAAAGCATCAATTCTTCGGGGATCAGCCTTATTTATGGTCCAGCTCTCACTTCCATACATCACTACTGGGAAAAACATAGCTTTTACTATACGGACCTTTGTTGGCAAGGTGATGTCTCTGCTTTTTAAGATGCAGTGCTAGGATGTATTTAAAGGGGGATTAGATAATGGAGACTAATCACAACGGTTGCACACTACATCCAGGTCTGGAGGTAGCATGCCTCCAAATATTAGTTGCTGAGAAACAACTGCACAAGAGGACTCTTGCTTCCCACAAGCATCTGGTTGGCCACTGTGGGAAACAGGAAGCTGAACTAGATAGGCCCTTGGTCTGATCTAATACTGTTCTTCATATCCATTCTGATCCTGCTGGGATCATCTTGTGTTCTTAGACAAATATGTAACCTCATGTAGTTTAGTTTATACGGCACATGTGAGGAATCTGGGGTCCTTCAGGTATTGTTGAAGTCCAGCTTCCCTCATCCCTGATCATTGGCCATGCTGGCTGGGGCTGATGGGAGTTGGACTCCAATAATAACTGGAGGACAACAGGTTCCCCATCCCTGTCCTACGGGATGCATTAAGCACATGTATTTTTGCTCCTTGTTGTAGGGATTGAAAGGTTTTCTGAGGAGATGGCAAGAGAGTTATGATGAGATTGTGACAATTGGCTGATGAACTTCAGGCAAGAAGCAGCTTTCAAAAAGAGAAAAGAGACAACAGGTGGTATTCAGCTAACTTCTACTCAGAGTATATCTGTTTAAATGAACGAATGACAAAGCTAGATTCATTGTTTTCTATGGCACTATTCTGAGTAAAACTTAGTTGAATAACACCCATTTTTCTTTCTTTACAGTATTGCCTTTGATTTCAAGGTAATGCTATGTAGCCAGTCAGATTTGGCTACATGGCGACATCCGGAAACTAAGTCAAAGATAGGACAGCATCTCTAGAACTGCTTTCCCATCAAACTTTTGAGAATCAAAAGAGGATGGTATTTGGTGTAGCCCTAGTTAATACAGGGATTGGAAGAGCAGATAAATTGCTGAGGCTGGCCCAGGTGTGTGAAAGAACTGGAGAAATCTTATTGATCTCTTTAATTGACATGCCTACTAAGAGGAAGAATCAAAACTTTCAGTCTTTAAGACACTGACAAAAGGTAATTAAGAAGAACTTGAATTGACTAGGAAAGGAAGTTAACTTTATAGATCTATTACGATTTCGCTGTCTCTCATTAGACCATCTTTTCTCTTTAACTTTTCAAAGACTCTTCTCTTTCATGCTGCCTTATGATATTCCATACCCACTCTGTTCACACTTACATGTCTTTCTGCAGTTAAAAATATTAATTCTCCCCAAGTATGTGTCTTCTTCTTCTTCTTCTTCTTCTTCTTCTTCTTCTTCTTCAAGCAAGCAAATAAAAGCAGTTCAATTTCAATTCTGTTTCAGAACTTTGTTCTAAAGTAGTGACAAATCACTTTTTCAGCACCACCTTCTTTTAGTAAAAATATGTTAACCAGTTTTATCAGTTGGAAATAAATAACAATCCAAGAGCAGCCAGCATAGACTCAAATTAAGAATTAATATAGGTCTGTAACCCAATAATATCCATAACATGCTGCCTCTATATTTAATCATTTAATCATCAGCCTATATGTTTTCTCAATGGTCTGTTTAAAAATGAACTATGCTAGGTCATTTATAATAGTTACTGGGAATCACAAATGAGGAGAGCACTACCTGCTTGCAAGCTTCTTGTAGACATTTGGTTGGCCACTGAAAGAACAAGATGCTGGTCTAGATGGGCCTTTGGCCTGATACAGAAGAACTTTTCTGAAGTGCTTATGAACTGAAATAGAATGTCAGTTGATCCACATGATTATAACAAAGAAACCTGGAAAGTTTCTTTGTTACTGGTACTGAGTAGATCCTAGTACCTCTTAATCAGAAGCCTTTACAAAGCCTTTACACAATGCAATTCAATATATGTCTACTCAAAGGTAAGCCCCACTGAGTTATTTTCCTGGGACTTACTGCAGGTGAGCATGAATAGGATTGCAACCTTAGGATTATATCCAGTTGTGTCCCTTCATTGAAGTGGAAACTTCTGTGAGCAGAAAGTGGGGAAGGTCAAATTTGCACCTCTGCTGCTGTTTCAAAGTGTCTCCCAACCTGTGAGGCAGATATCGATAACTGTAGGGGGCTGAAAAGGGCATGGGAAATAAGCAAAAATTGCTTTCAGTGCTGCCCTCAAGACCCACTTTTGGGAGGGATCAGTTACACTCCAAAGTTTCAGTGTTTAATTCAAGACCTGTTGGATTCAGGCACACTCCTGAGTGTCCAATTGGGATTGGCTGGGACCTTCCTTTGTAGCATAGCTAAAAATCATGCCAAGTGTGGGTTGTATATAATGGGGAAGGGCCATCACTCAATGGTACATCATATCATCATATCATTACAACAACATAGTTGATTATAATATAACAAATTTATTCAAATAGATGTGGCAGAATGTGATTATCCCCACAGAAAATTCACATATCTGTGTTGTTTCCAGGATTTCAGTCAAAGGGACATGTGAATTATAAATAATGTTGGATAACAAGGAGGCTGTGATTGCAAAGCTTCAGAAACAGTGAAAGGCTTATGTGTCATTTCCACAAAACAGACAAGTCACGACCATACTGGTGCCAATTGCTCTATGAGAGCTAATTGATACTGGGGAATATGGAGGACTTTCCTTGCCATCATCTTATTGGGGCCAGGATGTTGTCGCTCACTGGAGTGGCCAGTTTTAGCTAGACTTTAGAAAGCAAGGATGATGCAGCTGCTACACTTCACCTTGTCACCTTGGCTGGGGAACTCTGCAAAATAGCAGATGGTCCTGAATTTGCAGCCATGAATCACTGTCAACAGCTTGTCTCTTCAGACTGTCTACAGTACAAAGAGCTGCTGAAGCTTTCCGTGATATTTTCATTATGATTAATGTCACTGATCTCTAGTGTTGATTCTGACATAGTATTGATTATTAAAATTATTGTCTTGATTATTGAGAAAGGAATAGCGGGGAAAGAAAATCAGAGTGATTCAAAGTGTGGTAAAGATTTCTGTCATCATCTCTGATAGGAGACAGTGCAAGGATAAATCAGTATCATGCATTCATTAAAACTTCATACAGTTTCATGAGTTTACAATAAAAAGTATAGCTATTTAAAAGTTGTTATTAACAGGTTTTAATGCTTTTAAATATAATATAAAAGTGACCTTTCGAATGGCAAACTGTGAATCCAACTGATGAGAGAGCAAGAGTGAGGGAGGTCATTGTCTCATAAAAAACAAGCACATTTTTTTTAAAAAAATCATCAAACAACCCACTAATTAAAAATGTAGGTATACCAACTAAGGCATGTCAACAAGGGTGATCTACAACATCTTCCATTCTCAGTGATTGTTGGACACTTGGGACAAACGTGTTTGCATTGCATTGATATTAACAGGCTGATGTACAAATGCCCATGGAAAAGAATCACATGGGTCATGACAGCCATTCAGAAAACAGCAAAGAGGGCAACTGAGGCTGAGGACAGTGAGGTCAAATAAATAATAATAATAATAATAATAATAATAATAATAATAATAATTTATTATTTGTACCCCGCCCATCTGGCTGGGTTTCCCCAGCCACTCTGGGCGGCTTCCATAGAAACCAAAAATACAGTAAAATATCACAGATTAAAAACTTCCCTGAACAGGGCTGCCTTAAGATGTCTTCTAAACATCAGGTAGTTATTTATTGCTTTGACATCTGATGGGAGGGCATTCCACAGGGCGGGCGCCACTACCGAGAAGGCCCTCTGCCTGGTTCCCTGTAGCTTTGTTTCTCGCAATGAGGGAACCGCCAGAAGGCCCTCGGCGCTGGACCTCAGCGTCCGGGCAGAACGATGGGGGTGGAGACGCTCCTTCAGGTATACTGGGCCGAGGCCGTTTAGGGCTTTAAAGGTCAACACCAGCACTTTGAATTGTGCTCGGAAACGTACTGGGAGCCAATGTAGGTCTTTCAAGACCGGTGTTACGTGGTCTCGGCGGCCGCCCTCAGTCACCAGTCTAGCTGCCGCATTCTGGATTAGTTGTAGTTTCCGAGTCACCTTCAAAGGTAGCCCCACGTAGAGCGCATTGCAGTAGTCCAAGCGGGAGATAACTAGAGCATGCACCACTCTGGCGAGACAGTCCGTGGGCAGGTAGGGTCTCAGCCTGCATACCAGGTGGAGTTGGTAGACAGCTGCCCTGGATACAGAATTGACCTGCGCCTCCATGGACAGCTGTGAGTCCAAAATGACTCCCAGGCTGCGCACCTGGTCCTTCAGGGGCACAGTTACCCTATTCAGGACCAGGGAGTCCTCCACACCAGCCCGCCCCCTGTCCCCCAAAAACAATACTTCTGTCTTGTCAGGATTCAACTTCAATCCATTAGCCGCCATCCATCCTCCAACCGCCTCCAGGCGCTCACACAGGACCTTCACCGCCTTCACTGGTTCTGATTTGAAAGAGAGGTAGAGCTGGGTATTATCTGCATATTGATGGACACCCAGTCCAAATCCCCTGATGATCTCTCCCAGCGGCTTCATATAGATGTTAAAAAGCATGGGGAAGAGGACGGAACCCTGAGGCACCCCACAAGTGAGGGCCCAGGGGTCTGAACACTCATCCCCCACCACCACTTTCTGAACACGGCCCAGGAGGAAGGAGCGAAACCACTGTATAACAGTGCCCCCAGCTCCCAGCCCCTCTAGACAGTCCAGAAGGATGTTATGGTCAATTGTATCAAAGGCCGCTGAGAGATCCAGCAGAACCAGGAAACAACTCTCACCTTTGTCCCTAGCTCGCCGGAGATCATCAACCAGCTCAACCAAGGCAGTTTCAGTCCCATGGTGAGGCCTGAATCCCAATTGGAAGGGATCCAAATGGTCCGCATCCTCCAGGCGTGCCTGGAGTTGTTCAGCAACCACGCGCTCAATCACCTTGCCCAAGAATGGAAGATTTGAGACTGGGCGATAGTTGGCCATACTGGCCGGGTCTAAAGATGGTTTTTTAAGAAGCGGTTTAATGACCGCCTCTTTCAGCGGATCTGGGAATGTTCCCTCACAGAGGGAAGCATTCACCACCCCGCAGAGCCCATCGCCCAGCCCTTCCCGGCTTGCTTTTATTAGCCAGGATGGGCAAGGATCAAGGAGACAGGTGGTTGGTTTCACGCGTCCAAGCAGCCTGTCCACATCCTTGGGGTTAACGGATTGAAATTGATTCCATGCAACTTGACCAGACAGAGCTCTAGCACTCCCCCGCCCCGGCCCTGCTCCCACGGTGGTGTCTAGCTCCTTCCGAATATGAGTGGTTTTATCTGCAAAAAACTTGTGCAAAATCGTTGCAGGAGATCTTGGGGTCTTTACAAGGCCCCGGTGGTAAAGGTGGTTCCGTTAAATTGCGAACCACCTGAAAGAGTCTCCTGCTACTATTTTCTGCAGATGCAATAGAGGCGGTGAAGAAAGTCTTCTTTGCCGTCACTATCGCCACTTGGTAGGCTCGACGTTGAGCTCTAACCTGATAAAAAGAACGGCTTCAGGAAATAAGGCACAAAAAGGGGACTCAACTTTATCAAAGCAATGTGAACATTCAGCAAGGCAACTACTTTTTCAATAACCTTTGCAGCTATAGTGTGAAACAAGTGAATACTTAGCATAGCTCTAAAATTTCTGCCTGGTGTTTAAGCGATGGAAGCATTTTAAGCACCCAGCTCAAAAGCCTGTTCTGTCATTGACTTTATACACTGTATGTTTGAAGAACCAAGTGGCTTCAATGCCAAGGGTTTGTTTGTTTGTTTGTTTGTTTGTTTGTGTTGTTGGAATGACCAGTGATTTCACTGATATTGGGTGCAGTCTAGGAACAGAATTAACCATTGGTATTATTCATTCGACTTTAGTTTTCACTTCTTCCTTCTGTGTTCTCTAACTTTCCTTTCTTTTGTGTATTTCATGTAAGTGACATAATAATGTTAAATGTTGTTTATTTTCCCCATTTTTGTCAGAATAATGTCAGGAATGTTGTAATCACATGTTTCTGATGACAGGATTATCCCAGCCTAGGTTCCAGAAGTCATTTTAAAGAGCTTTTTCAAGGAGCACATTTGTAACTTGACAGGTGGTTCTTCAAAAGCACATTCATACTCCCAGTTGGTATCTTCAAGCTTAGTAGTTATGCCTTCTGAAATAATAGGTGTCAGCCAACACATAAAAAATGTTTTTGAAACTTTGAGGGCACTTTCAATGATTGACTTCTTTTTTTGTTCCAGAATTTCCAATGCACCTTGGTTTCTGTAATTAAATGTCTTATGAAACGTCTTTATTTCTGGAACAGAATATTATTTCACATCATGAAATTGGCTTCAGATCAGCCCAGCTATGTAGCAAGAGAATTTTTTCCTAGGGCCAAATCTATGAAGCAAGTATGGCCGGTGTCAGATGGTGAGTTAATGGTGAATGGGCAAGTAAAATTGCAAAATATGCAACAAACCTTCACTGCCTTGTCTGTGTTCCTAGCAATCAGAACAAGTTGACACCGTATAGGCTGCAGTAGTGTGGTATTATTCAATGCAAGCACATACCTAACTTTTTATAGAAACCAGTTCATAATGCCTAGTCTCTATCAAAACCTGGAAGAGTTGCCTTTTCATGTCACACAATTATAGAAATCTGATTAAGGTAAGAGATTTGGGACTAAATCTGTAGCGAGTAGATCTACTGCTACAATTTTGATTATTTAGAATTTGAATATGCAATATGGGCTGCTGGCTGCCATCATTTATTTTGATTGTGGTGGGTATGCATTTCTTCATCATTTTCACATACCGCACAAATACAAACACAAACTGGACTCCTTCCAGCAATTTTTCATTTCCTCTTCCAAAACTTGATGAAACTCCTTCAGTACTCATATCAGGGAAAGGGAGCATGAGTTTTTGTTGCCAAGGAACCAGACCAATACACCCTTCATCCTGATCCGGTTGCACATAACTAGCTAGTTGGTTAGACTATGAGTGCGGATACACATCTGAATTGCACCCCCATTGAAAGTCATATGGTGGGCATGAACCACTAGATGTTCTCCTCCACACTGATATACTTTCAGTCTAATGTATATCCAAATGCACACCCTCATATGAGATTATGCAGGATTGCCATGAGAATCTAGCTGTGCAGCACTAGTGGGTAATGAAACCACCAGATTACCATAGCAAGACAGTTACATGGCACAGCAGTGTTGGCCCAATTGCTTGGTTGCATTTCATCTCCCTAAATTCAGATCAATGGGAGGGCTCCCCCCCCTCACCTGCTATATCACCAAGTCTGAAGCTGATAGAATTTATTCACTGTGCAATCTCAGTCATTCAAGTTTGTTTGTTTGCTAAAAAAAAAAAAAAATGTTAGGAGAAGCTGTTGAGGAACTAAGGCTGAAAAAAAATACATGAATTGTGTGAAAGAATAGGAATCCCATCGCACCCTTTCACACTTTTTAAAGCCTGCTAGTAGCCATTTTGCAGAACCTCACACAGTGAAACACTTTTCTCCCTGCTAAAAAGTAGTTTTCACACCGAAAGTTCAACAGAACAGTTTAATGAAACACCATTTTACATAACCTGTCACTATTAACACAACACCATTTTCATAACCTGTCACTGTTAGCTATCAGCAATTTGACCTTGATGGCTAAATCCTTGTAAAGACCAGTAAAGTCACAGAATTTGTTGCACCCGGACAGTCCTGAGGATTATTTTAGCAAAGCACAGAATAATTGTGGAGACTTTCTGATGTATACTGAAGCAGTATTGTCTTCCTCATAATACTTAGTCTCGTCATTTTTTGACTCCATTTTGATCACTGAATAGAAGACTCAACTCAGTGTATGTTGATGGAAGATGTTGGCCATTTGACTCTCTATAATTATCTTTTACTTTGCCCAGCCAAAAGTCTTTCTTTTCAGTTTATCACCATAAAAACAGATATTGACAAATAGGTTAGAACCTATTTCTTTTTATAACTGTACTTCCGTTGCTATCTTTTTATTTCACCCCCCACCCACTCAGGAAACAGTACAAGGTAACAAATACTATCAGGACAATCTTGATATATGCAGCTAGCATCTATGTTACATTGTTACAAGTATATGAATGAACTGAAATTGTCATCCCCTGTAGTGATGTGGTAGATTTTGCAGTCTAAAATCACATGGTGGAAGAAGAAAATAGTGGATTTTGTTTGTTTGTTGTTCCTTTCTATCTCCCCACCCCCACCACCCCTTTTGGTTGCAGGATATAATTTTTCAACTAATATTTGGCATCTTGTTATAAACCTCACAGAGGATGTTGGGAAAATAGAGCTGTGGTTCACTGAACATCAGAACCCGGAGGATCAAATCACAAAATCTCCAGGCTGCTCTTAGATATGAAAAAAGAAGCCAAACTTCAATTTCATTTCTCCACAGCCTTGTGAGATGTGACGCTGGAAAAGCATTAGGAAGAATTGAGCTGTGCAGTGTGAGCCCTAACGGAAAACATGAAGCAACTGAACCTGAAAAGACCAAGGATCTAAGTGGTTTGTTTTCAGACTATGTCCTCCAATCAAATAGGCTGTGTGTAATAAGATAGTCTTATATTGTGGGTTTCTTAGAGCTGGGAGCACAACAGAAGCAGCAATGAAGGTCAATGATACATCAGAACAATTTGTCATCTTCAGATATGCCCTACCTTGCCTAATATTTCATACTCATATGTCCTGCACTGAGGCAGAAGCACAGCTCCTTGGGAAGGTCCATAGGCAGAGGCAGCAAGATTGCACAAGACAATCCAAGACAATAGTTGATAATTTCATATCCTTTAATAATAAAGGTAAAGGTACCCCTGCCCGTACAGGCCAGGCTTGCCAGACTCTAGGGTTGTGCGCTCATCTCACCCTATAGGCCGGGAGCCAGTGCTGTCCGCAGACACTTCCGGGTCACGTGGCCAGCGTGACAAGCTGCATCTGGCAAGCCAGCGCAGCACACGGAACGCCATCCTTTAATAACACCGCCAGATATTTCAGCAGGGGCAAGCAACAGAACTATGTCAGTAGTAGAGCCAGTGATACCGACAAAGCACATGGTTGGAGTGCATTGGGTGATATTCAACTACTAAGTTGTTGCTTGTGTGGAATGAGGGATCCACTTGTGCAACAGGACCTTCTCCCCTCTTACTCTGCACCACCCACACTCTCTAAATCAGTCCTGGAGGGTTGGGAGATCTTCTGAACAGGTTTAGGAGGCACCCAAGGTCACCCAGTGGGAAGGGAGGGTGGGAAGCCCTGTTGCATGAACAGACTTCATTGCCTCCACTCATAACCCTCTTAGCATTATGTTCAATTCCACCTATAGGGTCCCAGGCTCAATCCCTGGGATCTCCAGTTTAAGGCTGGGAAAGACATTGGACATTCACTGCCAATCACAATAGACATCACTGGACAAAGGAGACAAATGGCTTGACAGCAGAAGGCAGTCTGATATATTCAAATAGAGGAAGAAGCGGGGAGGAAAACAGTGGGAATGGAGCTTAAACTCTTTCCACACAAAAATATGGAACATATGAAGCTGCCTTATTCTGAGTCATCAGACTATTGGTTCATCTAGATCAATATTGTTTATAGTGCCTGGCAGCGGCTCTCTATATCCAGTCTACACACTGGCTTGGGATGTGAGGTCAGATGAGTCTTGTTTGGAAGCTGAGTTTGCAGATTCTTCCCCCTCTCTACAGGTAACTGGAATGCTTCTTCAGCTTGGCTTATTATTGAAGCTGGAAAAAGACTCTGGTATGATAACACTTGCACAGAATAGGCAACTATCATGCTCCACTTGTGAGCATGGTGAATAATGTTAATTTTCAAGCCAAGGAAGTACAAACATGTCAACAGCATCACTTGGGAGAACTGCTTGCATGATCTGGTTATTTCATCACTTGGGAGAACTGTGGGTCAGTTTTAGTTGAGGATGAGCACCAATAGCTAGAACTCTGTTTCCAGTTTAAACCAATCCACCTGCAAGACTTTTCTTTTTGTTTACTCTTTTCTTTTTATTATTTTTTAGAAAATACATTATTAACCATGCCTTCAAGCTGAGATCCAGAGCTCCTGAGAGCAGAATCAAATTCAGAAAGTCTCGATCAAAACCTCTTCGGCATACCAATAAGCTATGAAAGGGTAGAGGGTAAAGAGGAGCTGTAGGGGTGCCTTTAAGAATTGTGATGTGTTTTTATACTTTCAAATAATAATAAAAAATAATAATTTAGGAGATGGATCATGTAATTATTTAAAAATATGAGACGCAATTGCCATCTATGCAAAGAAAAAGAAAAGCCGGTGCCATTATAGCCTTACAAATCTTCACTTATGAAAGGAAGACAAACAAATTTATTACCCAAGTTGGGGTTTTATAAAATATTGAGTGGGATTATGTGTTCTTTGGAAGCAATATTATTTTAATCTGTCATTAGAGGTTCAATCCCTATTTATATGAGAAGATCAATCATGTGATATGATTGACTGACAGGTGGAAAGAAGTCCAAAAATATGAATGCTTTTCTTCTTCATCTATAAAGTCTTTATTTCTAGACTATTTGTTTTATATAACTGCAATCATCACAAAGGAGTTAAACACATGGGGGCAGGCCCATAGTGCCACTACTGTGCCAATGTGACCCTCTTCATGTGCCAGCTGAAACAAAAACATAGCCCAGAAGTACCTTGAGTTAATACTGTACAGTCCTACTGCAGCCTTGAACCAACTTCATTGCTGGGAATGGTCAGAACAGCTCTTATAGATCCAACTCCTGTTCAAAAACAGCATCAGAAAACCTGCTGAACCTCATTCTTTCCTCCACAATGGGACACAGCTTTATGCACGAACAAGAGCAACTGTTTTGGGTGGTGGCTTCTATACATATTCTGGGACCATGTGGTGTTCCAGTCCTCTAAATGGCTAGAGTTCACTGAGGCTCATCTGCCTGAGCTAGCACTGGAGGTAAGAGCACAGGGCTGTAGATTCTGCATTTAGGATACTATCCCTTTAGGACAATAAGACCATATGTAAGCAGAAGGAAAAGGGAAGAAAATGTTTTAGTATTGGAAAAAGTTCAGAAAAGGGCAGTCAGAATGATCAAGGGGATCAAAATGATCAAGTGACTCCTCTATGAAGAGAACTACTTCTTCTTCTTCTCCTCCTCCTCTTCATTTCTATACTGCTTTATATATATATATTTAAAAAATCTAAGCAGTTTACAACCTACATTAAAGCATCAAATAAAACATTCCAGAATAAAGCATTATTGAAGAAAGTCAAATTTAAAGTATACATTCAAAGCAACATAATTAACAACAGGAACCTAAAATATTCTCTTAAAGATATCAAAATAAAACATTACAAAGGAGGTCAACTACAGAATGCACATTTAATGCAGTTTACATATTATACATACATATATATATATATATATATATATATATATAACATTAATAAAGGAAGTCAAATATAAAATGCACATTTAAAACAGTACAATTAACAAGAGCATTAAATATTATCATAAGCATGGAACATATCTTCTGGGTCTGCACTAAGTGACAGCCAAGATGGTTGTAGCATTTGGGAGTTGAGAAAAGGTGAGTGAGGGATGACATCACTATAGTTTCTATAATTATGCATGGCATGGATAAAATGGCACAGGACGTGTCCAGAATGAGGCTTGTAGCACGAGCATTTTCAGGTGACCTCTGACCTCTGGAAAAGTCATCATAGTGCAACAAGCTACAGATTGGGATAGCTGGGGTGATGAGAGATGGTATGAAGGGACAGAATAGAAGCTGAAGTAATCACAAAAGGAAGGAGTGGTGATAAGTCAGGAGAATTCAGGGCTATTTCACCCTATGAGCTTCCCACCCACCTGCCTCAGTGTTAGAGCTTCAGTGGATTTTGGGAGTTACTGGTTCACAGGGCTGGAAAGGATTTCCCCCCTCCCAAGCTTAATTGCCTCCCTGTGGTGGTTGTGATAATTGCCTTTCCCTTAGTGAATTTAGGCTTAAATATTAGGCATTTGATAGAGCTTTGTAGAATTTGGTAAAAAAGGCATTGAGTAGCAAAGGAGGCCCTCATAAGGGGCCTAAGGGGAGGATTGGCTAAGGCATGCCTTAAGCTCAGGTTAGGACCTCTGCCTTGGCTTGCACCACATCAGAGTTCAAGTTTTGGGCAACTCCCTTAGAGGAGGTTTGTCCACTTCTCCAACCCAATAGAGATGCCATTCTATCAGCAGGGGCTGAGTGAAATGCAGGAAGGGAGCCTTGCCCTACTGCCATGCCAACTCCATTTCCTGTTGTCATCAATAAAGATTTGGCCCGATCTCACCCAACAGCTGTGCCCCGTCTCAGTCATCTCAGTGCTCTCTCAGGGCTGCAGAATGCACCTGCCTGGGCAATAAGCCAGCCTCTTAAGGCACATACCTTCTGTGGTCTCTTTTGATATAATTGGCCCAAGCTAAGTGCTGTCAAAAAAAACCCCTTTCATTGAGTTAATTGGATTTTGAGTCAGGCTTACAGATGCTATAACTGCCTGTCAAAGGAAATATGGCATTTAGTGATTTGCAAGATGCTAAGCATGGGGACAAATAGCCTTGGACTCTTCTTCATAGCCTGCTACTGAATTATTACATAGCCTTAAGCAAGTTACTTTTTTTGAGGTGGTGGGGCATCTGTCTCAGTTTCTCTTTCTTGGGGAAGGAGGGGAATGCAGCTATAAACATTTACCAAGCTGCTGTGAAACTTAATTAAATGATGTTTTCCATAGAGCCTTGAAACTTTAATGCACGATGTAACTGCCAAACACTATTATTACTGTGGCACTAACAATAGCATCTGTCAGCAAATGGTCTAATCTATATAACTAAAAATATCAGGAGATAAAGGCTTCCAGTAGCTTCAAAAGAAGGCTCCACCAAAGCAAACTCTGAAGCAAAAGATTGCTTGGCAGCCTACTTGAAGAATTTACCAAAGAATCTGCACCCTTTTCTCATCACAAATGGCCTCACGTAGGATATTCATTAGGCTTTCTTTTGAACAGACAGAAGATCTTTTGAAAGTTCTTGTGTAAAATAAAGCTAAGGGAATTTTTCTATACAAAGAACACACAAAAGCTTTTCATCTCACTGCCATTCATACTTTGATCCCTTCGTGTGGGCAACCAGTGGTTTACCTTACCCTTTTCATGGATCTTATATGTAATTATTTCAGTTTTTCATACCTCAATCTCCTACGAAACTTTCAGTTAGACTGATATATATGTGTTGACAATTGTACAAGCGGGAGAAATGAAATATGCTCACATGATTATTCTGTATCAAAATTCTCAGGTACTTCTGGTATAGAAGCTTTCACAGTTCACGGCCTTAGGATGCTTGTTTTTCCATATGCCATATAGGTCTGTGCTGTTTAAATAACTTCTTGAGTGCCTCCCACCCAGCACTTAACCCGGTTGGGAACAGGCAGGTTGGAAATGGAAAAGAGAACAAGTTTTATAGGCTTAATGGTGAAGTCTCAATAGACCTCATATATCATAACATGAGAGGCTGTAGCCTTTCTAAGTTACCCTCTCAGTAGAGATAAAGTGAGGTAGCTTCCCACACCTGTACCTATCTGTACCTAGGCAGATAAGAGAAAGGTGGCTTCTCTTATCTGCCTAGGTACATAAAGGCAGAAAAAAATACGCAAATCTTATGGAGCAGCTGAGAAATGGAAGAGGGAGAAGTCTGAAAACAGCAAGAAGGGAGAGATACCGATAGGGGGAAGTGACTGTTTTAAACAATGGCAGTATCTGAGTAAAGCAGGGATTGATGTACACTGAAAGGCAGATGCTGTTGGGTGTTGTTGTTGTTGTACTCAAAGCTTGTTTGAAAATGCCACTCCTCCCAATGTTACCCCCATTCACTGTTGGGAGACATTCTGCACAGAAACATGTTTGTACCTTTAAGAACAGTTTTTGTGAGCTCTGGACTAATTGGTTGCAGCTGGCCATGACTACAAAAGGAGAAATGCTGCAGTTTGAACCCTGCCTGCAGAGAAAAACACCTAAAAGCTTTGCTGTTTGTTGTTTTGAAATAAAGTCCTTATTTAATTTTGTTTTACACCGGTCTCGTGGTGTCACAGTCTTCTGTGATCTGCCACCAGTGAAAAATCCCCCTCTAATATTCACTCTATTCAAATCTCTGCCATTATTTAAGACACCATTTTCTTTATTCAAAGAAACCAACCGTGAAGGCCTAGAACTGGAGTTACCTTCACTGACACCAGGTGTTTTATTGCTGGCCTGCCCCTGACTCCAGTTCCTGACATGAGTGTAAGTAGAGAGTAACCTAATTTAGACTGCCAATCCTATAAAAACTGACAGGGCAATTGGGATCACAGAATTCAGCTAGGGAAGACACACACCAGATTGTACTGTTAGAGCTCATCCAGACTTCCTTTTGTGCCATGTTTTTAGTCACAAGACCGCACTTTAAAGTTCCATGTCCAAGCACTCCTCCGCCCTGCTTTCCCCACAAAAACCCAATGTTTATTGCTGAGTCAGAGCAAGCAGAAAACCTGTATTGCCATTTGTTCTGATTCTGTATCAAAGAGCAGGTTTTCTTGGGCAAAACAAAAAAACGCTCAGACACAGAGCTTTAAAGCATGAACCTGTGCCTATAGAGAGCAGGGCAAGTGCTTGATCCTGGCAGCACATATACTAAAATTGGAATGATACAGAGAAGATTAACCTGGCCCCTTTGCAAGGATGAGAGAGCAGGGCAAAAGGTAAGTGTGGATGAGCCCCTTGGTCTGCACAATTCCTCCTGCACTCAGTTACAAAATCCCAGATTTTATAATTTTAATAACAAGCCAGTTCTCTCTCCCCACTCCCCTGTTTTGCTGTCCAGATAGATGAGGAGTTATAAAGAACTTGAAAGGTTGTTCACAATTTTGTGACATTTCTCTTGTTCCTAATAACGGTATTGTGCTTCTATGAATTTCAGGGGGTTTCCTCCCCCAATGGATGGTCATGGCTATGTATGTTTCTTGTTTACCTGTTCAAATAAATCCCCAGCTTGATTTTTGTAAAGCTCCTTCAGCTAATTTGATGAATGGGAGCATGAATCAAAAAACAATGAATCAAATGGTAGACAGCCATGCATTGTACAGTAAACAATGCCTTTTAAAAATACATTAGAGTCAATATATGACGAGCGGGCCGTCTATGTCTCTAAGCGGAAAGGGGAATGGTGCTCAGGGTGGGTAATTAAACTGACAGCAGAGCAGCTGAGAAGTTGCTGTGAAATTTTTATGTCAACTTCAGTGTAGAAAGCCAATGGGGAAATTCTGATTCCAAGGACGCTTTTTAATGGAAATCAGTGTGTGGCCTTGACGAAAGATTGAAATCTCCAAGGAAGCTGTTGTGGAGCACATCAGCATCTAGGACAGTATAGTATTCTTCTGAGAGTGGGGAAAGTCTTCTGAGGAAGATTTGCAATTTGTCTTCAAAGAAAGACTTTTTCCTCAAATTGGGGGGGATGGGCAGGGAGAGAAAATCACATTGATGGTTCCTCTTATTCACACTGGAGCTTAGGGACATTCTGAGACTTTCAGCCTGGCAAGCAGCAACTCGCAGAAAGTCTAATTAAGGAGCAAAGTAAGCAGAGCCTGCTATGGTCAAGCCAACCTGACTTATGGAGGGAAGGGGAGCACCCTAATGCAAGATGGGCTCTCAGAGGTATGTAGAATGGTTTATTAATAAGGGAGATAAAGTCATCCATGTGGAGAAACATTTTGACTAACTTTTATCATCATCTCTTGGAGGGGAATATTACATAAATAAAGAGTGTGCTTAACTCTCTCCTGATTAAATCAATGGGCTTCAATGGTGCTTACCTCTGCCTAGTTTTTGCCGCAAGATTTTTGCTCTCCTTCGTTAGACCTTTGTACATTTGTTAATACAGGCTAATCTGTCTCTCATGCAGAGCCAGGGCCTGTGACACACAGAGTCCACTTAACATTAACACAGGAGGGAAAAGTGGATGGTTCATCTAGATTCTCCTAGACTGTATATTACAATATATATAATTGCATAGTTTCACAGTTGCTCTGGGCCTTATGGAACACTGAACTTTCAGCTGCTGAACATTAGCAAAGGACGTAGAGTAGAGCAGAGAAAGGTATTTCTGCTAGGTCCAGTGGCATTAGAAGCAATTGTGAATATGAGTACCAACTGCTTCATTTATTAAACTGTTTATACCCCATATTTCCATTTAAAACCACTCAAGGTGGACTGCAAGAAAGAACAGCAGACTTTATGTATGCAACAACAGCAGCAAGAATACTCATCGCAAAGTATTGGAAGACACAAGAACTTCCCACGCTGGAGGAATGGCAGATGAAACTTATGGACTATATGGAATTGGCGGAAATGACTGGCAGAATCCGTGACCAGGGAGAAGAGTCGATGGAGGAAGACTGGAAGAAATTCAAAGACTATCTTCAGAAACACTGCAAAATTAAGGAATGTTAGAGTGATGTTGGATTGAAAATAAGTGGTTTCCAGCTGTACAGGTTAAAGTTAAGGATAGATTAAGATTAAAGATTAAGATTAAAGATGTTTAAAGAAATGGAAATTTGATAATAAAAGGGAAAAATTTAAAGTTATATGACACAAAGAGCAAGGATTAGGTTTAAAAAAACCTTGAAGTTATATATTTTAACATTTTATTAAATTAAAGATTGGGATTAAAAAAGTGGAAAAGAAACTGCTGAACTAATAATGTGGATTGGAATACAAAAGAGGGAGGTATGAGGAAGTCCAGAAAATAAGTAATTTAAAATTGGGAATGGAAAAGAGAGTTTTTTAATTGTTATGTTTTGTGTTTTTATTGTTAAGTTTTGTATCTTTTTTTTCGTGTGTGTTGTTTTTCTTTTTTCTTTGTTTAAAACCTTAATAAAAAATTATTATTTTTTAAAAAAAAACAATCTCATGACTGCAAACATGGAATAGGAATCCCAACAAATGATGCCATTCTGGTTTTCTTTGTTTTAACCAGACAAGGTGTCTGAGGATATTGGTGGGCATTGTAGTGTCACTGTCATGGGCAGATAGGATTTAGAGTCAAAGTCCAGGGGAGTTGTCTCAGCAGGATTTGGGTTTCCCAAAGAAGCTAGAGGTATCATTAAAGTAGTGGGGAGATTGGGGTGGGCAGTGGTGACCACGGTGTCACATTTCTGCATCAGGGTCTTCCCAGCTGCTACCAGCAACTCCCCACTAAGAATATCTCTTGCCACATACAGCACTGGGAAGACATCGCCACACATGGGTTAATTGCCATATATTTAAATAAGCTGTGGCCTATTTAAAATCAAATTATGTCACTAGCAAAGTGCAAAATCTGGCTATTAAGATTCAACATATTTACTTTGGAAGATGAATATTTGAATCTATAGCTTCATATAATTTAACCAAGCTATATTGCCTGAATCATAGAATCATAGAATCATAGAGTTGGAAGAGACCACAAGGTCCATTGAGTCCAACCCCCTGCCAAGCAGGAAACACCATCAGAGCACTCCTGACATATGGTTGTCAAGCCTCTGCTTAAAGACCTCCAAAGAAGGAGACTCCACCACATTCCTTGGCAGCAAATTCCACTGTCGAACAGCTCTTACTGTCAGGAAGTTCTTTCTAATGTTTAGGTGGAATCTTCTTTCTTGTAGTTTGGATCCATTGCTCCGTGTCCGCTTCTCTGGAGCAGCAGAAAACAACCTTTCTCCCTCCTCTATGTGACATCCTTTTATATATTTGAACATGGCTATCATATCACCCCTTAACCTCCTCTTCTCCAGGCTAAACATGCCCAGCTCCCTTAGTAATTCCTCATAAGGCATCGTTTCCGGGCCTTTGACCATTTTGGTTGCCCTCCTCTGGACACGTTCCAGTTTGTCAGTGTCCTTCTTGAACTGTGGTGCCCAGAACTGGACACAGTACTCCAGGTGAGGTCTGACCAGAGCAGAATACAGTGGCACTATTACTTCCCTTGATCTAGATGCTATACTCCTATTGATGCAGCCCAGAATTGCATTGGCTTTTTTAGCTGCCGCGTCACACTGTTGGCTCATGTCAAGTTTGTGGTCAACCAAGACTCCTAGATCCTTTTCACATGTACTGCTCTCAAGCCAGGTGTCCCCCATCTTGTATTTGTGCCTCTCATTTTTTTTGCCCAAGTGCAATATTTTACATTTCTCCCTGTTAAAATTCATCTTGTTTGTTTTGGCCCAGTTCTCTAATCTGTCAAGGTCGTTTTGAAGTGTGATCCTGTCCTCTGGGGTGTTAGCCACCCCTCCCAGTTTGGTGTCATCTGCAAATTTGATCAGGATGCCCTTGAGTCCATCATCCAAGTTGTTGATAAAGATGTTGAATAAGACCGGGCCCAAGACAGAACCCTGTGGCACCCCACTAGTCACTCTTCTCCAGGATGAAGAGGAACCATTGAACTCCTTTGGGTTCGGTCAGTCAGCCAGTTACAAATCCACTGAGTGGTAGCATAGTCAAGACCGCATTTTACCAGCTTCTTTACAAGAATATCATGGGGCACCTTGTCAAATGCCTTGCTGAAATCAAGGTAGGCTACATCCACTGCGTTCCCTTCATCTACCAGGCTTGTAATTCTGTCAATTTCATTTCATTTAATTTAATTGCATTAGCATACAGCCATAGCAAAATAAGACAATACAAAAATGTTGGAGACAAGCAACCAAGCAAAATTCAAAGCGATATTGCTGGCGTAATGACATTTAAAATACCCTAAGACAATAATACAGAGATTTAGTTGCCAGCGCCAAAAAAAACTAGTATGCGGATATAAGTAAAGCATAAAATGGCCCCAAAATAGGCTCAGCACATTGAGTTAAAAAAGGTAATAAAAGAATTAAAACAGGTCCAGGACTAGGACACACTACCCTGTCAGAGTAGCCCTGAGTTTCAGAGCCTGCACTATGAAGATTGCCACCCCACGTGAAATTTGGGGATTTGCGTCCACAAGAAGTGCTTTCAAACAATCTTCCTTAGATGAAATGGAGGACGGGATCAAGAGGAGGAGCTTAGGTCTTATTGGGTCATAAATAGGGCAGTAGAAAAAGAAATGTATGAAGTCCTCTACTTCATTCATTGTGCATGGACATAGACGCTGAGTAATAGGGGTCTTAGAGTAGATCCCCTGCAGGAAGGCCATGGGTATAGAATGGAAACGGGCCATTGTAAACGCTCTTCTCAAATTGGGCTCCGTCAGGTCTATCAAGTAGTTGGCAAGTGATCTTACCACTTTCACTTTAGGGAGCCACATGGAGAGGCGAGCTGAGGTGGACTGTGCCCGGTCCATGGCCTCATCTCTTGTAAGAATCCAGGCCCGGATTTTATGTTGGTCCCAAGATGACAGCGTGTCGAGATCTGGGAGGGAGTAGCGTGCAGTAATAGTCTCCATGGCCTTGGACCATTTGTTGGAATAAGAACAAGTTAAAAAGGCTTGCCTGGCTAGTAGGGAACCTGGGGCATTGATTAATTTGCAATAAAAACTAATAATTCTAATGTGGGCTCTCGCAACAATGGAGGGGAGGCCCAGTTCTGTTCTTAACTGTGCAGCAACCGAGCCCTTGGGGAGACCCAGTATCTTTCGTGCAAAAGAGTTTTGTAGAATCTCCAGCCGTTGAAGTGTTTTTAAATTCCACCCCCAGATTTCAACCCCATACAGTAACATCGGGAGGACTTTGCTGATAAATGCTTTTCTGATTGGTGGAACCAACTGGCCGCCTTTTGCATAGAAGAATTTCTCCAAGGCTTTGATGGTTCTACGGGCAGCCAGGATGGTCATATTTAGGTGAGCTGACCAGCTAAGCCCATGCTGAAAAGTGATTCCCAAATACTTGAATGCTGAGCAATATTCAATAGAGTGGCCCTCAAAATTCCAGAATGACTTCCGAGTTTTCGTGCCAAAAGTAAGAATTTTGGTTTTGGCGAAATTGATTTTGAGGGAATTGGTATCACAATATGTCATGAGCCCTCTGAGCATGTTGTTTAAGCCCTGCTTGGTTAAAGACAGTATCACCATGTCGTCCGCATAGAGTAATATGGGGATCTTGAGCTGTTGTAAAGAGGGGGCAGATTGATTTAGGGCCTGCATAGTTGTAACGATGTCGTTGATATAGAAATTGAATAGAAAAGGGGCCAAGAGGCAGCCCTGTTTGACCCCTTTATTCAGAGGGAAAGAGTCAGAAAGAGCTCCCAGAGGGCCGAATTTTACTCTGGCCGATATGTCATTATGAATTTCCATAAGAAGGAGGAGGAGTCTCTTATCTATGTTGGTGTAACTAAGCTTCTGCCATAGCCTATCTCTGGGAATGGAGTCAAAAGCGAAGGTCAGGTCCACAAAAGCCGCGTGTAGTTTGCAGTTGAACCTGTTTAGGTATTTATCAATCAGGGTAAATAGAACAAGACATTGGCCAGCTGTGCTGTGACCTTTACGGAAGCCAGCCTGTTCCGGGTGGAATAGCTTTGTTTCTTCTGCCCACTCGATTAATTTCTCTAGCAAGAATCTAGAGTAAACCTTGTATGATATGTCTAGCAGGCTGATAGGTCGATAGTTACGCGGATCTTGTGGGTCCCCCTTTTTATGTATTGGGATAACTATGCTCTGTTTCCAATTAGGTGGGATCTTAAGAGTAGCATTAATAGTGGTAAAGAGAGATGCAAAAATAGGGGCCCACCACGTCTGGTTCAATAAGAATACCTCGGGTGGTATCATATCCTCCCCCGGGGATTTATCCCCTGATAGCATGCTAATTAGTTGTGCACATCTCTCTGGGGAGACTGGCTCCCAGGTGGGCAAGGCAGATGCAGGAAGAGTGGAAACTGCGTTTACGTCGGAATCTGGGGCGGAATACAGCTGAGCAAAGTGAGAGTGCCAACTGGCTGCTGTGATGTTATTAACGATGAATGAGGGGGGTCTTAAACCTGCATTAATTAAATTCCAGAATTTCTTGTCGTCACGGGTTTTAATGGCCACTGACAATGCCGTCCAGCGTTCTTTCGCAAAGAGCAATTTCTTATGTTGGAGCAACTTCTTGTAGTAAGAACGGAATTGGGCTAACTCCCTGATTTTGCTCTGGGTGCTGTCTGATTTCATATCAGACTGAAGAAATCTAAGCCTACTTCTGCACTGTTTGCATTCTTGGTCGAACCAAGTTTGATTCTTCCAGGTTAGAATCGCACAAGAGGGTTTCGTAAGTGTTGGGAGCAAGTAGGCTAGAATTTGTTGGAAACTTGAGAAATGATTCACATTCATTGTTACCAGCTGAGCTTTCAGGGCTAGGATCTCAGGGGAATTTAGGAGGACTTTTATGTCTTGCTCCAGATAGATATCCCACTTCTTACGACCGGGGTCTAAGGTCAGTGAATCCTGGAGGTGGGGTGAGCTGGGAAGCCCCAGCTGTGTGTGGTGGAAGGAGATGGCAATAGGAAGGTGGTCACTTTCGGTTCTGTTGAACACATTGAAACAATATGCCTTATCATTAAGTGCCGAGGAGGACCAGATATAATCTATAACGCTTGCCCCTCTAGATCCTAGAAAAGTATAGCATCCCCCGGACCAGTCTTTGGGTGTACCATGCAAGCTGTGCAGCCCGCAGTTAATGGTAAACTCCAGCAGTATGATGCCAGCCCTATTAATGGTCTTGTCATGTGAATTCCACGTAGGAAACCACTCCTCTTCTATGAATAGTTGCGACTTATCGGTGAATGAGCTTATATCTGCTCCGATTCTGGCATTAAAGTCCCCCATTATGAGGATCTCTGACTTTGGGAATTCAGCCACAGATTTATCAAGGATAAATCTTAAATCCTCCCAAAACTGATTTGTATGGGAAGAGGAGTAGGTAGATGGATTGTACAAGTTAACACATATGAAGTCCCCAACCGGGCTGTTAGTGATGTGCAAAGTTTGAATACAATTACTCTCTAACCAAAAGAGAGGAGAGATATTAAGTTGAAGCTCCTGCGAAACAAATGTTACCAGGCCTCCACTAGGGCGCCCATACAAATGTGTTTTGGTCGCAGGAATCACAAAGGCGTCATAGCCCAGTAGGGATGGGGGGGATGAAGATTCTAAGCACCAGGTCTCTTGTATACCCATAATCTGGAATTTCGCTAGAAACTCTTTCATATCCCCGCCATCCTGTTTGGACGTCCATCCCGCCACATTCCAGGATAGCACATTGAAGCAGTTTGAGGCGGGACTATGTGCTAGTCAATTGCTCTGGTTGCTGGTGGGAAAAACATTTCCAAGGGTCTGAGACAGCGCCAGGCGTGATACTGCCGAGGGTATCGAAGGGGTGGTGATTTGATTGATGTGGCCAGTAGGGTCTTCAATAAAACCTAAGCTGTCTCTTTGCGCAGTGGCTTCCTTAACATTTGTGTATTGGTTTGAAGAGGTTGCGGATAAATGAGGTTCTACCAAAAGAGGTTGACTGGCAAAAGACGGGGATATACAGTCATCTGGCTGGACCGCACTGATTGAAGACTCCAGGTCAGGCATAGAAGAATAAGACATTGACAGATTACCAGGATGAGGGGTGTTTGGCACGTTGCTCTTTAAGGCGGGGGACGAAGTAGTTGATTGCAGATCAATTAGTAGAGGTGAAGGGGGTCTGCGTTGCGACGGTATATGAAGAGCTTCCGCCAGGCAGACTGCCATATCATCCGTTGTTGGAGTCCCAGTGATTGGCAGGGGTTTCTGGGGTGTTAGCCCCTTCATGACTGGGTTCCTTTGATTTAATAAGTTGCTATGACCAGGTTTTGAGGAGATTTTCTCTTGAAGTACACGTGTGAGTTGCTTTTTGAGTGTATCAAGCCTGTTTATAACTTCCTGCTGTTCTACTAATGGCAACTCGCCATAGGATGAAATAAGGTCCCTCTCCTCTGAGACAGCCAAATGGCTGGGCCCGCTTTGGTCATGCTTCTCTGTTGCTGGAGTAGATAAACCAGGCAGCTTGGGCTGAGAGGGAGGGTGAGGTTCCCGGGTGGACAGCATGGGTTTCAAGACTATGTCGCGCCTGTCTGGCGAGCGGATACCTTTTTGTACGATGCTACGGAAAAGAGGTTTAATCCTGGTGTCGTTAAAGACTCTCGTTGGAAAGATGCCCCAAGTGGCCAAGAACGCTTTACGCCTGACCAGTATGGAGGGAATTTGTTGGATTGATTTATTGGCGTGACCCCGCTAATTGATTTACGGTCCCCAATTAGCTCTTTATGCCCGGCGCGCTTCCTCCGAGCTGCGCCACTCAGCTCCGTCTCCAGTAGCTCTCCAGTCACGCCTCAGCAGAGTTGAACACAGCGGTGAAAACTGTCACGTAGCTTCACTTCACTTCCGACAAACACACAGAGCCCGGTTTGTCTATTTATCAGTCCTTTATTCCGACATTCCCCAGGAAATCTCCTGGGCTCACAGCAGCCATGACAAACTGCCACCTTCTCTCTCAGAGAACCAGAGAGGAACAGAACGAAACTCCTCCCAGACTCCTCCCAGCTTCTAAAGCTGACGTCAGAATGTTGAGGCATCATGGGAACAACTTAACCTGTTAAGTTCCAAACCCAACACCCCCTCTTGCCGAACCATTCTGACAAGACCTTTTTGAGTTCAACACTTTCCCCTTTGCCTTATGCCACTTCCCGGCATCTTTCCCAGGCACCTGTTGAACCCCTTCAACACTCCCAGAATCACACTGTGCGACACTTTTCCACGCACTTGTGACCTGATACCCTACTGACCCATTTGGGCCAGCAGTTGTGTCTTCTCCGTCAGATCCTTCCCCCTCTGACTTGACACCCTGTTTGTGAGCTTTCTCCATTACGCTAACCGGAGATGAAGCCTCACACCTGGACATTCCTTTCACAACCTTTGGAGATGCCCAAACCTGCCCTGAACCCTGATCTTGGACCTGGTCCCCATCACCGGGTTCTGAACCCTGATCCTGGACCTGGTCCCCATCACCGGGATCAGCCTCTGGCTCCCTTTCCTCCTCAGAATCAGACAGACATTCTGAGAGAAAAATCAGGACCATCCCTGAGTCTTGAACACCCACCCTGTTCACAGAACTCAGCCTGCTTACTGACCAGCAGCTTGGTTTGATCACCCTCTGGGTATGCAAACTTCCACCCATTGGTTGCAGGATCATATCCACAGAAGATCATTTCCTGAACCTTTGGACCACCTGCCTCAAAGAGCTCAAAGGGCTCTTTGGCTACCCTCCCAAACCCGGGAAAACCATGTACCTGTGCACCCTTGCATGCCCTGCACCCTAGGGACCTCCCACATTTCCGGAGTTTGTACCCTTTTGTGCACCTGTGCAGCTTTTGCACATGACTGGGAACCTTAGCACACTGCGCCTGTGCTTTTCCAGCATTCCCACCACCCTCCAGAGGTGACTCCAGAACAAAGAGATTGTTCTGCCCCCTTTTCACGTTGGCCACTTGTTTCCCCCCAACGTAGACCTCTAGCTCCTCCTGTAAAGGAGAAAAAAACATGTTAGCCACAGCAGAAACCGACTTTCTCATTCCGTCTGCTAACATCACAGTTGTGTCCTGTTGAAACAGCCCTGCAGTTCCGCATTTCGCCAGCAGGCTCGCTTAGCAGGTGCTGACCAACAGCAGTATTCAAAACCCAGCGCATCACCGTGTCCTGGCTGGAGTTGTTCTTCACAGTTGCCATAGAAGCAGTGATAAGAAAACAACCCTCCCCAGTGTCTGAACCACGTCTTTCCCTTGCGTTCCCACGCTGGCCTCCTCTCCGAGACTGGTTCCCATGAGAACTCAGCTGGTTGACCTTGGGACCTTCCTGCCCAGCTGTCTCCGCTCTCCATGGGCAGCAACGACGAACTCCAGTGGAAAAACACTGCCCGGGGCTCCTCCCAGCTGGCCTGGCCCTCCTTCTTCCGGAAAAGCACTCCTTGCCAGCTCCGCCCCCTCTGGCCTGGCTCCCACTGCGGCTTTCTGGGAACCTGCTTTGTTGACATTCCACTCCAGCACGCACAGTGGAAAACTTTTGAAGGTGGCCTTTGGAATCCTTCGCCCCCCCGACCTGCTCACTAGCACTCCTTGAGGCTAAAACATCAGGAACAGGGGCACCAGCCATCTCCAGGCTTTTCTCAATACTTCTCCAGGGCTCTGGCCTCCTGCTGAAGCTTCACAGCACATCCCAGGCAGCCCTTGCTGACTTTACGCCCTTGCCCAACTTCTTAGAGTGAGCTGTTCTATCGGAACGTCCTCCAAGACCTGGCTGTCTGCCATCGTCTTCCGTTCTCCCAAGGGGCCCCAAGCTGTACTCACAGATCACAAGCTCCTCCGGCACCCATCCGTGGAGAAACGATTTTCCAGCTGCTCTTCAGCTCCCCGCACTCAGCTCTCAGCACAGGCAAACACTTTGCGTCTTTCAGCTGCTCTGAGCTCCGCAGCTCTCCTTTGCCTCTTAACACCAGGCAAAAACTCCTGCCAGCGTCTCTGCTTCAGACCGCAGACTTCAAACGCATTCCGGCACTCCAGTGACAGTTTTACAATCGGTGATTAAGGGTCCATAACCTGTGGGAATTGATTTATTGGCGTGACCCCGCTAATTGATTTACGGTCCCCAATTAGCTCTTTATGCCCGGCGCGCTTCCTCCGAGCTGCGCCACTCAGCTCCGTCTCCAGTAGCTCTCCAGTCACGCCTCAGCAGAGTTGAACACAGCGGTGAAAACTGTCACGTAGCTTCACTTCACTTCCGACAAACACACAGAGCCCGGTTTGTCTATTTATCAGTCCTTTATTCCGACATTCCCCAGGAAATCTCCTGGGCTCACAGCAGCCATGACAAACTGCCACCTTCTCTCTCAGAGAACCAGAGAGGAACAGAACGAAACTCCTCCCAGACTCCTCCCAGCTTCTAAAGCTGACGTCAGAATGTTGAGGCATCATGGGAACAACTTAACCTGTTAAGTTCCAAACCCAACAGAATTTTTGGTGACTGGAAGGAGAGCAGTACTTTTTGAAACCGATGGTGGTAGTTTAAAAGTTTCACTGTACTGAGGTCAATTTGCAGAGGCCAAATCTGGAGGAGTTGCCTTAGATGATCTTTGACATCTCTCAGATTATTCCACCTTGGGGACCTGGGGTCACTGCTGCGTATAGTTAGACATATTTTGTTTGGTTGTAAAATCAGAGATTGGGAGTCCAATTGAGTTTTTAAGAGGTGACCACCAATACCACTTTCATGTCTAATGGGGGAGGTACCTCTCTGTCCCTTTAAATCCCTCGGAGGCAGAGTATGGTTGCGCTGCAGCTCTAGCAAATGGGCCTCAAGCTTTTGGTGGAGATTATCCACCTGCATGGAGATCCCATTTATGCTCTTAAAGATGCAGCGCAGGGTCCTGGTTATTAATTGGAAATGATCGAGACCCATGCCATCGCCCAGGGCCAAGTCGGACTCCCCCTTCGAGGTGACTTTCACTTCTTCGTCATTATCATTAGCATTATACGATGCCTTCGAATTCACCCCCTCCACATCTATGTCGGCTGCGAGGTCAATTAAAGGATTAAAACGATTGTGAGTTTCAACCGAGTAGCTAACTTCCTCGTTATTTCTGCTACAGTTAAGAAAGAAAGAATCAATCTTGGACTGTTTGGGCCTCGGGGGAGGCATTGCCTCATCCAGGTCCCTTGGCCGCTTGCCATGACCCATAGTGGAGATTAGGAGAAATATCCACAACCATTGGAAGTATCTCAATGCACCCCAGAGAGCACTGTAGGAAGCAGGGGAGTAGCGAGCGAAGAAAAAGTAAGGTAAAGTTCGTTGCTTACTTACAATTCTCAGTCATTAAGGGGAAAGAAAATTGTGCTAAGCTTATCATTCCGGCCCACGATGCCACTGTGGAGCAGCAAGTTTCCGCGTTGCGAATCGTAATTCTGTCAAAAAACGAGATCAGGTTAGTCTGACATGACTTATTTTTCAGAAATCCATGCTGACCACAGCATTCCTTTCTAGGTGCTCACAGACTGTTTGCTTAATGATCTGCTCCAGAATCTTCCCTGGTATTGATGTCAGACTGACTGAACGGTAATTATTTGGGTCCTCTCTTTTCCCCTTTTTGAAAATAGGGACAACATTTGCCCTCCTCCAGTCTGCCGGGACTTCGCCTGTTCTCCAGGAATTCTCAAAGATGACTGCCAGTGGTTCTGAGATCACATCTGCCAGTTCTTTTATTACTCTTGGATGCAGTTCATCTGGCCCTGGAGACTTGAATACATCTAAACTAGCCAAGTATTCTTGTACTATCTCCTTAGTTATTCTGGGCTGTGTTTCCTCTGCTGAATCATTTGCTCCAAATTCTTCAGGTCGGGCATTGTTTTCTTTATCGGAGAAGACTGAGGCAAAGAAGGCATTGAGGAGTTCCGCCCTTTCTGTGTCCCCTGTTTGCATTTCACCATCTTCTCCTCTGAGTGACCCCACTGATTCTTTGTTCTTCCTTTTGCTACGAACATACCCATAAAAGCCTTTTTTGTTCCTTTTAACCTCTCTAGCAAGCCTGAGTTCATTCTGTGCTTTAGCTTTTCTGACTTTGTGTCTACACGTGCTGGCTATTTCTTTGAATTCCTCTTTGGTGGTTTCCCCCCTTTTCCATTTTTTGTACACATCCTTTTTTAACCTTAACTCAGTTAAAAGTTCTTTAGATAGCCACCCTGGCTTCTTTAGGCACCTTCCATGTTTCCGTCTCATTGGTATTGCCTGAAGTTGTGCTTTTACTATCTCCCTCTTAACAAACTCCCAGCCATCATGAACTCCCTTTCCTTTTAGTATTACTGTCCATGGGATCTCACCCAGCACTTCCCTAAGTTTTATGAAGTCGGCTTTCTTAAAGTCAAGAAATTGAGTCCTAGTATGCTTGGCTGCTCCTTTCCGCTGTATAGTAAACTTCAGAAGAGCATGATCACTTGCGCCTAATGATCCTTCCACTTCTACCCCACTAACCAGGTCATCAACATTGGTTAGGACCAGATCTAAAATGGCTGTTCCTCTTGTTGCTTCTCCCACTTTCTGGACAATGAAGTTGTCTGCAAGGCCAGTGAGGAATCTGTTTGACCTTATGCTCTTGGCTGAGTTTGACATCTAACAAATATCCGGGTAATTGAAGTCCCCCATTACTACTATCTCCCTTCCTTTTGCATGCTTGGCCATCTGTTCCAGGAAGGCATCATCTATGTCCTCCGTTTGGCTTGGGGATCTATAGTAAACTCCCACAATGAGGTCACTGTTATTCTTCTCTCCCTTAATTTTGACCCAAATGCTCTCACTTTGGCTTTGAGGTTCTAAATCTTGGATCTCTTCACAGGTATACACATCCCTGACATATAACGCCACTCCTCCTCCTTTCTTGTCTGGTCTGTTTCTCTGAAATAGATTGTATCCCTCCATTATTACATTCCAATCGTGGGACTTATCCCACCAGGTTTCAGTGATGCCTATTATGTCATATTTAGTTTGCTGTACCAAGAGCTCAAGCTCATCTTGTTTATTTCCCATGCTTTGAGCATTAGTGTACAGACATTGAAGTCCATTAATCATTCCCCCGTGTCTCTTATTTAAGGATTTTTTCCTCCCACCACTAGGTCTGCGTGCTGTTTGCTCCATTTGATCTATGACATTTGGATGATCATCTTCATCAGTTGATAGACTCCTACCTTCAGGAGCACTGTCTCCCTCCCCCACATTAGTCAGTTTAAAGCCCTCCTGATGAGGTTTCTGAGATTTTTGGCAAACACATTCCTCCCAACTGTTGTGAGGTGCAGCCCATCGCTTGCCAGAAGTCCATCTTCAAGAAACTGCAGTCCGTGATCTAAGAATCCAAACCGTTCCTGTTTACACCATTTGTGAAGCCAGCTGTTCACTTCCACTATTTTTCCCTCTCTCTCTGGGCCACGTCATTCAACTGGGAGGACAGATGAGATGATAATTTGTGCATTTAATTGCTTCAATTTCCTGCCCAGAGCCTCGTAGTCTCTTTTGATCTTCTGGAGGCTATTGCTTGCAGTGTCATTGGTTCCCACATGAACCAAGAGGAAGGGGTATTTGTCAGTGGGTTTTATGATTCCTTGCAGTCGTTCAGTTACATCTTGGATCTTAGCCCCGGGGAGACAGCACACTTCCCGAGACATCTTGTCAGGCCCACAGATCACTGCTTCTGTTCCCCTCAGTAGGGAATCTCCTATCACCACTACACGCCTCCTCTTAGGTTTGGTCGGGGTTCTTCCGTGAGCTGTCCGTTCCAAGGTCGCCTGCACATTCCCTGAGGACTGACTTTGCTGCTCGTCTTCATATACCTGATCGACTGTAATGAGGGAGAGATCCTCAAATGGAGTCTGCTCTTCGTCTTCCATGCTAGGGGAGAGGACCTCAAAGCGATTGTGTATTTCTAAACAATCAGAGCAAACCCTGGGCCTCCTACTTCTTTGAGTCACGTTTCTCCATATATCTGGCTCCTGTGTTGGTGAACTAGCCTCCTTCTCAGGGGAGTCCCCTGTCTCCTCCTTGGTGGAGACGGTGTGCTCTGTTGCTTCCAAGAAGAGCTCCAGCTCTCTAATTCTTTGGAGCGTAGCTAGACATTCCTCCAGTTGCTGGACTTTGTCTTTTAAGAGGGCAATCAACATGCAATTGCTGCAGGTAAAGCTGCCTGCAACCTTTGGCAAGATGGCAAACATTACACAGGAACTGCAGGCGACTGCAGCTGTTCCCTCCCCCTCCATCTTGAGAACGTGTCGTTGGGGGTGGCTACAGCGGTCCTCCATCATAAAAAGCGTGAAGACAGGACAAATAACCCCCCCAAAAAAACCTAGGTCTCCCCCAACAAACGTTTGAGACTAGCTCTCCTAAATCTAAAAGATGGATCAAACACAAAGAAACACACACACAAGAAAACCCTTTTTGCTCCTTCTTCAGCTGCTGCCCTGCAAGCTCTGATAAGCTCCTCCCACAGCTAATCACTTGCCTCAACAGAAACCCTGCCCCCTCTGACCTTTGCACAGGGAGAGCAGCTAATCAGCCACAAAGAAACAAACAAACACACACACACACACACACACACACACACACAAGAAAACCCTTTTTGCTTCTTCTTCAGCTGCTGCCCTGCAAGTTCCTTGCTGAGTTCCTTGCTAATACTGACTGGCCAGCAGGTCATGGAGATTCATCTGATCTAGTAAGATCTTATCTTAACACTGTTAAAAAAGAGCTTGTATTCCACAATCCACATGCAGGAGCCTCCAGATGGTTAGAGATATGGATCCGAAAAGTTGCTGAATAATACATTTGTCTGATAGAATCGGTTCCATGTTATCGCTAGCTGTTCAGCTGTCTTTCTCAGGCTTGTCATCTTGCTGCTCCACATGACTACCTATTTCTTCTCCAACTCACATCTGCAATACTGCCCAGCATGAGACCACTTTTTCGCTGGGATTTTAATTTCAGCATATTAAATGTTTATGAATTTCAATGATAAAAATCCTTATGAGTTATTTAGCATGCATGCTAGAGCATTTAAAATGGCTTATTTTGTCTCTGGCTGTGCCATCTGCAATAGAACTGGCTTCACATTTATACAGCACACGTAGGATAATGAATGGAAGGACTTTATTTCACTCCCATGATGGACAGAAAGCAATGCAAAGCAAACATACTTTGAAAGTCAATATTAAAAAGGTGCTTTGAGGAGTTTTTCACAGCCATATTTTTCATAAACCAGAGATCTGGCTAATAATATAATAGCACTGAGTATGACTGATGTGAACTATAAGACAATCTTAGCAACCAACTAGCTGGTTCTTAAGTAGTCCAAATACCATGTAACTTTCAATACTCACAACTGAAGAGGGAACACATAGACAGCAACAAAGAGCAACATTTCTAATCATAATCCTGTTAGGTCTTTAGGAAATGTGAAATTATCCTATAGGAAATAGGAAGGGACGATATTTTTCCTGTGCAACAGTTACTTGTGGGGGCAGTTTCCACTGATTCCATGTGCTTGGGAACACTAAACGTTGTGGGACTTGCTTTTAGATTTACATGACTAGGACTGGATTACAAGTAACTGTATTTTTAATGTCAATTTATTTGACTCCTGGAAATGTGCAAGTCCTAATGCAAGATATTTTACATATGCAATTTCCAAGCTTTAACAATTTTTCCCCAAGATATGTTTTTTTACTATTGCTTTGTCTAAGGCAAATAAATACTACAGGTTTAAATGGAAAAAGGTGGTCCACAATATGCGAAGGTTCTAAGAGCGAGATTAAGATTTATTTATTTTTTTACTCAGGCTTTTAGAGGTAAAGTTAGGGCTTACCCACACTTCCTCTTCTCCCACTGCTTTCACCTGGGGAAAACTGCTCTTTAGTGCTCATTTAGAGCAAATGGTAATTCTGGTTTTCTCTGGACTGATGTTTGCTTTGATTTAACAATAAAGAATGGGTTTTACCTGGGAAAGAAGTGGGGCAAGGGAAAAACTGCTTGGCCTGTGCCTAGAAAGCATGGTTCAAGCGTAAAATTGCTTGGACCTATAAAAAGTATGTGCATATAAGTGTATGCTAAACAAAATGGCTCATTGTCAAGAATGAAATTGGTGTGGGGTTGGGGTCTCTCTCTCTGTGTGTGTGTGTGTGTGTGTGTGTGTAAAAGAATTCACACAAATGAAATATGCACAGACTTTGATTGGTGGATGATACAAAGTGAAAGGTCACATTTAGGTTGCTATAAATCATCAGAGGCAAGTAAGAAAAATGTGAATGAACTGTATGAGGGAGAACAATATGTACTTGAAACTTCTGAGGATGTTTTATTTGAAAGGGGCTGTATTTGTTGTAATGGTTGCTTTTTCCTTTTCCTTACTTCTGCGGAAGTGCATACCTGATCCGCCAAGTTATGGAAAGGTGAAAAAGATGTGTCAGTCTGCCGGAGAACAGGGCTTCTAATGTTGTTGAAAGCACCTTCCTGTGACACTTTGCTATTGCTGGTGACCAATTTTGGAAGTTGCGGAGAATGCTTTCAATCACAGCTAAACTGTTTAATAAGCTTCCAATGATGAGAAATGCAGCAACCTGTTTACAAAGCATATTTGGGTCACACAATGCATTCTGCCTAATCTTACAGAACAGCTAATGCCTGATGTGATTCTCGCATCTCCCTCTAGTGTTTTAGAAGATTTTGCAGAAGTCAATGAATGAGGGAAATGCCTGAAAAGAAATGAAACAGTAATATAATCTTTCCATGGATGTAAATGGGATAAAAACAGAGTGTCCTTGGTCTAACTCTTTTCTTAAGTGCTGTGTGTGTGGTGTGTGTGCGTATACACCCACAAATTCAGTCTCACGTGGATATATATGTGTGTGTACCTTAAAAAGATTTGACAAGCATATAATTTAATCATTTCTGCTACCTTCCATAATCACATTACTTTCTTAATATGTAAAGGTGGGGAGGGGGGAGATTTTCTATTTTAGACCCAAACATGTGCTGCAGATTTTAACAAATTGACACATTTTTGGGAAGAAATATATATATAAAAAAACTCTGGGGCATTAAATATTTCATGTGATGTTGAAAAACAAAGCATCATTTTGGATCTAAGTAGTAACCTTATTTTTGATTCAGAACCAGTTGCAATGGCTATGTCTGCTGTGCTTTGGCAGAGTTTGGGGCTCAAGGAAAAGGAAAAGATCAGAAACCAGAAGGGAGGTCTGCTTGCAATTAATCTTGGTGAAAGTAGATGTTGTTCCAAGTCCATGTGGCTAAATGAAATGTGGCGATGAAACATGGATGCAAGTTGGTGGTGGTAAAAAAAAAAGTTAGTCAACAGCAGGGTAGGATAAATGAACAACAAATAGAATATGTCTTTTGGACATGTTTCTGTTATAAATATAATCTGCTTTGGCTGTTAATTGACTTCTCCATAGGACCTGTGGAAATGTAAGTCCTGTGGTGGAAGCAGGGTTCATTAACAGAATTTGCTTCACCCTTGTAGTTCTTAAAACTATTTTATTCTCTCCAGAGCAACAGTTCTTTCCATACCAAAACACTTGTAGGAAATGTGGTAGTGTGATACACTATAGGCTGGTCTGAATATGACCTTTCTCATTCAGATGACAAAGAGCTGCTGCATCCAGTGGTATCCAGTTACGAACTGAATTCGTTCCGGAGGTCTGTTTGTAACCCGAGACCATTCTTAACATGAGGCACACTTTTGCTAATGGTGCTTCCCGCTGCTGCCGCGCTGCCGGTGCACGACTTCTGCTCGCATCCCAGGGCAAAGTTCATAACCAGGAGCATCTACTTCTGGGTTAGCGGAGATCGTAACCTGAAGCATTCGTAAGGTATGTGACCCAAGGTTCCACTATATAGTCTTGTGATTCTATCACAGTATAAACTCCACACCATCATGAGTTAGCATCAATTGCAATAACATGGATGTATTTATCCTGACATGGAAGAACAATGTAATGTCTGAGTTCTGCATTGTATGGTGACAACAGCAATAAGACACCACGCTGAAGCAATTTCAGATCGTCTCTGTTTGTGATGAAGGCAACATATAGCTCAACCCTCAAACCACAGATTTAAGTGCATGAGAGTTGTAACTTCTTATCACTCAATATTGATTTCATAGCAGTGCACTTTATGGGAGTCGCACCAAGATATCCACTTGTTTCCTGGATACCCAAAACCATTCAAAATCTGTATACATACAGTTGATCTGAAGCAACAAAAACAGCAGCAGCAAATAATTTAGTTCCTTTAATACTTGGTTATATTGTGCCTGGCCTCCATGTTCAGTGATTCGGAAGAACAAGGAAGTTTTGTATCCGTTTAGAGTATATTCCAGGTCTACTTCCTCAAAGACAGGCACATTACAACTTTTATCAGCAGTGACACTAACTGACACCCATTTCACTGCCTGGAGTTGAAGGAAGAATAGTCACAGAGACACAACTTCCCCTCTCTTTTCCTGAGGTGAATTTTTGAAGAGTGAAGATTGAGAATCCTGAGCTGTTATTGTCCACACTGCTTCAGAGTATATTGTATAATAAGGTTATCAGACACCCCCGTTTCCTGGGGACAGTCCCCAAATTTACAAATCAGTCCCCTGACAAAATCCCTCTATTTAGTAGGAAGTTGAAATGTGTCCCCGGATTCATTGAAAAAAATCTGGTAACCTTACTGTATAATAGACAGTTCAGATTTTCCAGTGCAAACGAGGAACACAAACAAGTAAACTTTGTTACACTCTGGTAACATATGCAGGGTTTTCCTGATTTCTGCCTGCAGCATATATTCTTTCTCTAAATCGTTATGACAGGAATTGGGAATAAAGAGGCAGGACACAATGTCTGGTCACAACTATTAATTACAAGAGTCTCTGCAGAGGGAGACCACAGTGTGGGAAGCTAATCTAATCTAAACAAGTTTAACTGTATTAGAGAGAGGCAAGCCCTGACCAAACAATGTATCCTATGCCCCATAGCACTAATCAGGTAAGGCAGGTAGTCCTCAAAGGCACTTTGTATCAAGCCCACAGGCCAAACAACCCATAGTAGCTGGTCTCAGGTAACATCGATCACCAACTCTCATCTCTACTACTACAGTTTCCCATACCTTCCTGCTATAATATTACTGAAATAACCTAGTCAAAACCATTCGCCTTCTGCTCCCTTCCCCTAAAGCATCCAAACCATAATGCACAAGCAGGGGAAAAGCCTCTACCCAGCCTCAAAGAAACCAGTTAAATCTGTAGGATGCATGCCAATAACAGATAAAGGCCTGGTGGAGCTTGACAGAGGCCTATATATCCCACACCCTCAGCAGTTGTATGTGTGCATGCACACACATGCTACATACACATGCTTAGCCCAATCTCCAGGGATATGGCATTCTTACTCCAGATGCATTAGCCATCTGTCAGCCTTTCCCATTTCTTGCAAACATAGAAGCCAGAGGCATGCTTCATTACCAAATGCATAATGTGAGATGGGTTGGATCTAGACACAACAAAGAAGCGTTTCAGTTTAAAGCGTTGTAAATTTAAACAGGTAGAGAGAAACGGGACTCCATTTCACCATCTGGTGGCACAATGTTATATCACACATACAACACATATAAATCACTTTTTCTTTACCAATCTAGCTAAGTCCATGGACTCAGTGAAAACAAAGGAGGGGGCTAGGCTGTGGGAGTCCCCTCCAAGAGGACGATATTAGCACACAGTAAAGCAGCAGGAGGATAGAGGGTAGTTTTTGGCCAAATTCACGCCATACATTTGAAACATTATGATACCACTTTAAAAAGTCATGGCTTCCCCCAGAGAATTCTGGGAAGTTTGTTAAAGGTGCTGAGAGTTGCTAGAAACTCCATGCATGTTCCCTTCACAGAGTTGCAATTCCCAAAGTGGTTTAACAATCAATCCCTCTTCACAGAGGACTCTTGGAATTGTAGCTCAGTGAGGACAATATGGGTCTCCTAACAATTCTCAGTGCCCAAAACCAAACTGCAGTTCCCATGTTTCTTTGGGGAAGCCATGTTGAATTATATACATTTGAATGTATAGTACAGATGGGGCCTTACTGAACATTACACAAAGAGAAAGAAAAGTGGGCACATGCCATTTTGGGTGGCAGTGCCCTGATCAGTGCTGTAAGCATTCATTAACAAGTTTATACTCATTATAATTCGATTCAGGCTCAAGAGGTATGTGCATATGATGTTTGGGATTAGGGTAATCTCTGAAACATAAAGTTTCCTTTCCATTGGCTTCAACCTTGCCTACAACGGGTACAGTTACACAAATACACAACATTGTTTGTCTTGCTATTGGGAATAATATTTCATCCCCATTTCCTCAAACAAAATTTATGATGTGGAATTATGGGTAAAAAAAAAAAAGAGTTTGGCCAACTGAACAAAAAATCCGCTTGGCGTAATCTTCATTTTGAGCTCAGAGATTGCAAATGTCTTTCCACAAAGCAGCAAATGAAAAAAACCAGATTCTGTTGGCTGGAGAGTTGGAAGGGATTTAACATTGTTCTCTCTCTCTCTCTCTCTCTCTCTCTCTTCATATAATGTGGATCTTTTTGCTTGTAAACCTCACCTTGGGGAAAATAGATCGACCTTGAATTCTCTCCACTCTTTAGATTTCACTTGCCTTGGTGGCAGTTATATTGCAATTCAAGCTATAGAGTCCAGTGGGCTGCATAATATCAAATGTTATTGAGAACTATCTCCTCTTGGAACATAAAATGAAAATGGCACTAGTGCCTCTTTTGCTGTATTACTTATGTGACTTTCTCCCTGAGGGTTGTAATTAGTGAAATGTCATTAGAGGTAGCTTTATGTTTTGTGGTTAAACTTGCTCTGCTCAGATGCAGAGGGGGGTTTAGAAAGAAAGAAAGAAAGAAAGAAAGAAAGAAAGAAAGAAAGAAAGAAAGAAAACTCCAAATTACTATACATAGACTTTTGTGAATTTTCAGAAAATGGAAACTAGTCATACAATAGAACCCACCTTTATGTGGAAAATAAAGAAGGCTATTGAATGATTTAGGGAGCAATCCTATACATAAAATGTTAGTGTAAAGCAAGCCAGTGTAAATTAAGCTGGTGTAAAAGGTGTAAAGTCTACCAGAGCCAAACTCTGTTTAGGAGTGGAGCTACTACTGGCTGAAATGGCCTACCTTTTTGTCAGCTTAATTTACACCATGCTGAATGGGCTTAGCAGCCAGCCTAAGCCCCCCACCCCTCACGCTTGGCTCAGCCAGCTGCATGCTGACAGGGATGGGAGAAACAGGCTAGCTTATCTCTGGCTGTACTGAGGATGGGGAGTTACACCTGGCTGAGCTGGAAATTCAGTGGAGCCTAACTCCATGCATCCAAATGGATCTTGCTATGCTATAGGATTACTCCCTTAAGCCACCTGACATTTTTCACCTTTTAACCAGCACATAAATGAAGAGCATACTTGCAGTAAACACATGGTGTAATTATAATTACTCATGAACAAGACTGCAAACTGATACACACTTATAAGTCCAGGCCGTTCCTGGTGTGGCCACTGTTGCACACGGAAAGCTTCTAGGAGCCACAGATGAGAGCTGAGTGCAAGGTGGGGACCCCAGATAGAGCATTACGTTCCCCTACCAGAGGTACTACCCCCCCTAACTTGGGAGAAGGCACAGATGAATCTGTCAATTTCAGTTTCTCTTGGTTCCCACACTCCCATCTTGAGTTTGATTCATGAAAATTCCTGATTTTTTTTGACAGCATTTTAGTGTACATTTAGTGTACCTAATATTTGGTATGTGATTTTGCCTGTTATACCCATTTTTTGCAATAAACTTTCCATAATAGAAAGTGAGGACATTCAACCATCAAGGTACAAGGAAAATAAAAGACTCTGTATCACCATATAACAAGCTCCCTCATTGGGTATTCACGAGTTCCAGTCATGTTACTTTGCTTATTTTAAAATGATTTCTAACTCGCCCTCCAACAGCTTCCCAGGAAGGCCTAAAAAATGTATGGCATGCATTTTCATAACTTGAAATTTGCATGCCAGCAGAGTGGAAGTTTAATTTGTGTGGAGGCAGGGTGTGTGTGGAAGACACCTGAGAGAAGTAACATCCTGTGGTTGATGTCTATACCTAGGTGATCAGCTTTCCTTCCATTTTATACTCACTGTTATCTTGTTGCCAAGCTGCTTCCAGAGAGTTTGTAGGAAATCAGTAACCTGAATTAACTACAAAATTATAATGCAGCTCAACATAAAGCTTTGCTGAACATTCACAATTGAACACATTTGATTCAAAATAATAATTTCAGCATCTTTAACAGTCCCTCTCCCTATATATTTTAGGCTGGTTTGGAGCATTTTTACTAATGCCCCCCTCGCCATTAACAATAGTCATGTAGTTCTTTATCTGCATACCATTTATGTTGCAGTGTATGTGCATCTTCTCTCTTCATGCAAAGGAGAGCAGATTTCTTTTGATTTTAAATACTGGTTAGCGTCTTTCTCACAAGGTATCCTGTGGACCATATTCACATACAAATGTGGCAGCCTGAGGTCTGCATGCCCACCTGTCACCACATCATAAAAATTGTGGGAGGGGAAGGGAGGGTGGAGAACCATCCAAAATTGCTTTCACAGGCTCTTCAAAGTCACTGAAATTATGCACACTGAAAGTACTGCAAAGATAGTGGGGAGATCTTTGGTTCAGCTTGTGTTCATATTTGAGTCTACTATAACATTATATTAAGTCTTATTTTGCCCTTATTTTGATAGGGTTGCCATATTCTGAATAACAAAAAAGAGGACACATTTGCTGACTTCAAACTATGGACCGCTATGATGACTCTTATTTTACATACCCATGAAAAAGAAAATGTCTCCTGGAAAAAGAAGACATATAGCAATGTCTGTTAAGTATAATTGTTGAATTGTACATTGGAATGGACAATACAGTGGTACCTTGGGTTACATATGCTTCATGTTACATACGCTTCAGGTTACAGACTCCGCTAACCCAGAAATAGTGCTTCAGGTTAAGAACTTTGCTTCAGGATGAGAACACAAATCGTGCTCCGGCGCCATTAGCTAAAGTGGTGCTTCAGGTTAAGAACAGTTTCAGGTTAAGAACGGATCTCCGGAATGAATTAAGTACTTAACCCGAGGTACCACTGTAACTCTGCAAGTGTCTGTATGTTTACTGCTGAAAGCATAGCAATGGAAAATTCCATTGAAGTTAGGCTCTCTGCTGCTCCTGCTTAACAGCTGATAATTAACTAAGAATGTACCTTTGCTACTCTGTCATGAGGTATTTATCTTAGATGGCATGAGGAGTACTTGGTTTCAAATCTCCATTTTGAGTGTGTGAGTTGTTCTTTGTTCTCAAGCCACTGAAGAGAAAGGTGTGCAAATTATTCTTTCCGGAAGCACAGTCTCATGCAATAAAGGAGGCTGTTGAAGAGTCAGAGCTTTGTTTTCGGCCCTGGATGAAGCAATTTCATATTTCTAAGATGCTCATGATATTATGCAACTATTTGCATCCAACGTTATTGTTTTGAGTGTCTGTTTTGGAACATGTTCTGCTAGTAAAGTCTTTGAACCATATTTTTGGACTGGACCATTTTTATTCCAAGAAGTCAGTTTTTATTTATCCTATTGCTTCCACATGCACAATATTAATAACCACAATAATGTCTACTTAAAGGTAAAGGTTAAGTCCAGTCGTGGATGACTCTGGGGTTGCGTGCTCATCTCACTCCATAGGCTGAGGAAGCTGGCATTTGTCCACAGACAGCTTCCTAGTCTTGTGGCCAGCATGACTAAGCCGCTTCTGGTGAACCAGAGCAGCGCACAGAAATGCCATTTACCTTCCTACCGGAGCGGTACCTCTTTATCTACTTGCACTTTGACGTGCTTTCAAACTGCTAGGTGGGCAGGAAATGTCTACATAGGCTGTTAAAAATGGGTCTTTACATTTCAATGAGGCTTGCCCTGGAATACTTCATACTTTTTGAATTGACTCAATCTTCCAACTAACCTCCTATTATTAACAGAGACCATTAAAGCATCTCATTAATTTGACCACTTTTTCAGCTGTGATTCAGTTGTGATTTAAAGTATTTGTTTTTGCAACCTTACAATTTTACAATGACCCTTCCATACTTTTTCAAGAAAGTGGTAAATAAATGATGCAAATCCAGAGTAGCCCAAAAGTTCAGTAGTCCTTCCCTGCCAGAACATATATGAAAATCTCAAATTGGATTTCCCAACCTGTGGAGAAGGATATCCTAGGCATTCATGAGATGCTGTTCATTCATGAACTTTATTAACAAGTAGGAAAGTCTTCATTGCTTAATGCTTTTCTGTAGAAGATAAATCTGCATTTCTTTAAAACAGAGAGTGATAGGAGTCCCTGGTTACTTTTCAACTAAGGAAATGGCCCAGTCAGAATATGACAAGGAATATTAGCAGGACATAATGCTATCAATGACCTTTAAAGAGAATTGTAGTTATTACCATACAATGCTCTCTCATTTATTACCTGTCCCTTCATTGAATTCCAAAGCCTTTATGTAACAGAAATTTAGATGCTTGCCTTCAAAGTATAGAAATATGTTTTGACTATTATAATGGCTCCAGGCACTCAAATCTAATTCAATTTTTTTCTCATTATGTGGAATTTTTTTTGAAGATGATGGTGGTTACTAGACCAAGCAGTTCACTTGAGACAGTCAGACAAGCTTATATCTTGCGGCAAAATTGTCATAAAGGAGTATTTTCTCAGATCTGGCAGAAGTTCATTAAAGTGATTATGTGCTCTCCTGGGATAGCGATCTAAGTAATTATTGTGGGTAAAGTCCTTTATATTCTAAGTAAAATGATAGCCATCAAGACATATACAATTTGGAAGATTTTCATCCTCTTAGGCCTAGTTACAAAAATGCTTTCTTAAATGTAGCTTGATTTATTTCAGATATATTAATTTCCTCCTTCACTTCCTGATCCCAAGTGATGTACTTTTGATTTCACCTTCCTAGTTGCTCTTCTTTTGTAATAGGTGCTAAGAGATACTTCCCAGGCTTTACACTTCAGCTCAAACTGTGTACCATTATCACCTACATCATTCTCATGCATTATTTCCTCCATCCATGCTTTCAGATATGTTAAAGGTTGCCCCTCGTTTTCTTTTCCCCAGGCTATTATATATTTTTTTTTGGGGGGGGGAGTCTACTTATTCCAAGCTGTCCTTCTATATTACTCCATGAAGTCTGCATATGTATGCTACATTTATATGTAATATGGCAATGTGGCTTAATCACTACCAAGCTGAATGGTGCATTGGAGTGTTTTCTCTGTCATTTAAAATAAAGAAAAGAAACTAAGCAAACCTCTGGTAATAATAATAGAAAAATAAAACTGTCACAAAAATTGGAGAAACTACAGAAGCTAAAATAATGAGTTTAGTCCTTGTTCTGAAAGTATATAATGGAAGAACAGTTTCCCACAAAGTAAGTTGCCAGTTTTCAATATGAAGCCACCTGGAATCATGCTAAAATGAAGGTTAAGATGTGATTTTGAAATGGAACATACCAAAGAGTGTTTGTGGTCAAAGCAAGTAAAAAACAGGCAAGACACAAGTATATGAGGTTGAACTAGGATCCCATTTAATGCAGTACTGATCTCAGCAGAGGGTAAATACTAGGTGGGAACAACCATAAATCAATCAGTCCCACAGTTCATACAGCTCAGAGCAGCTGGCCTCAAAATACAACCCATCTCATGTACCTACCTGCCAACATGTGACCAAATTAATCTATTTAGCCACACCCACTACCAATGCCCTTAGTCCTGCAAACAAGCAAAAAATTATCACTGAAAACTGCATTGGAACCTGGGTTTGTGCCGGAAATCAATGGAAGAGGATGCTGGTTTAAATAGCCCGCAAAACCATGCTCCAGTCCTTCTGCAGTGTGCAGACACATGCAGCAGCTGTCCCACCCAATTTCCTCCTCTCTCTCTCCCCCCCCCCCACTACTAATAATACTCCCAGTTGGAAGCTTCATGCTAGTGGTCAAAGTGGATCCTAAAGTCCATGGAAGTTTTGACAATATGCAAGGTGATTCACTGCAGCTTCTAAAGCTGAAGTTGGAAACCTGTGGCCCGTCAGATGTTGTTGGACTCAACTCCCAGCATCCCCAGAGAGCATAGCTGTTCAGCAGGGCTGGTGGTACGTGTAGCTCAACAACATCTAGACAGTCACAAGTTCTCCACTCCTGTTCTAAGGGAATGAAAGTAGCACTGGGGAAGATACAGCTTTGTTTGGGCTTCTGCTGTTTATATAAATCATTGTTTTAATTTGAATGAACTTTGTGAGCTGCCTCACTGACCCTATAGAATAGGGATCAAAAGACAGGATATACATGTTGTAGTAAACAAAATGAGGTTTAAAGTTTTGCATATCCCTGATATGCTCACATTATATGCTTTATACTAATGATTGCATCACTCAACCAAATGTCATTGGTTCTGGTGGTGTGTATAATGAGCTGATGCAATAGGATGTCATATGTAACAATCAGGAGTTTGAAATACAGTGTTGTCAAATGAAATTATGTACTCAAGGTGGATTGGTAGTTTATACATGACCACCTTTGTATTTCCTAAGCAGGAGCCAATCAATAAATTTTATTGTCATTTTTCAGCACCTCAAATTTAGTAAAGATTGGCTATTTTCATTTCAGAGGCATTTTGTGTGTTGTGCAGTATTACTAACCGCTGTTTTGCATGCATACAATATAGTATGAATGTCTATATAGGGCATCCTTTGTGGCATTTATCACACACATGTGTTATGAGTCTGGATAATTTCTTACACGTATGGCACAACCTGTCCAACATGGCACGCCTAACTTCATTCAGACCATACAAGTGCAAGTGACCGGTTACGTATTTCTCAACATATCTTCTGCTAAAGTTTAATGCCAAAATTCAAATCAAATGATTTTCCGGTGGCTGGCCAAGCTGATTTAAACTGCATCTTGACTGCTCAAGGTATCAGTACTGTGCAGAGTTGAAATACAAGAGCTAATCTGACCTATTCAAATCGCATTACAACCTCCCAGCTAATGAGCCTTGTTTTGATTCTGATGAGAATTTCCCTTCTGAGGCCAGCTGAAGTTTAGCTGAATATTATATTAAAAGCTACACAGAACAGCAACTTTCCTTGGCCTCCACCCTGCAACTTTTAATAAAGAATCTCCGTAAACTGGGTGCTGGTGGGACTACTTCTATATGGCCCAGGATTGTCCTTTGGATGACCGCTTTTTGCCCTGATTTCTTTCTTTTTAAAAAATGCATTTATTTATTGAATGGCTTTGAAGTTCGAGAAGAAGAGAAGCCAAAGGTTGCTGGTATCTGATATGTTGATGAAGTAGTCCTGCTTCCCTTCTCTCCCCTACTCCACTGCAACCTGACATGATGTCTGCTGCCAGGTGACAGCTGATGGAGGGAGAAGCCTGGTTTCCCAGCATTGCTGCTGATGGCCCTATCTCCCTTTTCAAAACCGGATTAAAGCCAAGAAAATCTGAGGGGATTCTTCATGATATTTTAACGGGGGGGGGGGGGAGGAGCTTTGCTGACATTTCAAGCAACAGCTTGGCTGCCCATAGCAGCTCGGCAGCGTTCCCTTTGAAATTTGGGACAGAATACGCTATGAAATCAACGCTACATGATGATGTAGCATCATTCCCACGGGTATTCTGTCACAAATTTCAAAGGAGCACTGCCTGTATGCTGGGGGCTGCCAAGCTGTCACTTGAAGTGGCAGCAAAATTATTCTTGTTGTTAACAAAAGAAAAGAAAAGCTTGGCTACCTTGTATTTAAAAGATAAACCTATCGCCACCTGAACATTTTTGTTTTTGTTTTTGGCCCATGCTCCTGAAAGTGTCCAATATTCCATCCCACTATATGGGGAATAACAGGTGGGATTCTGCCAATCTTGAGCCAAGAATGCTGAGTCCTCATTGGCCTGTTTTAGTGGGTGGGTTGCATCTTTTACATACAAGTCCCCCTCCCCACTCCACTTTATCCTGAAAACAATTCTCTGAAGTAGGCTTGGATAGATGAGACTGACTAACCAAGGGCCACCAAGTGACTTTCACGACAAGTGAACATTTGGAGGCGAATCTTCATCCAAGTCCAGCATTCAGGGGTGGCACATCCCGTTTGGCAAAACAGGATCGTGCTGCCCTGCCACACAGCCGTGCCACCCTGATGCCGCTGAAGCCTCCCTTACCTGTGTTGTGTGGTGGCACCTGCAGAGTGCCAGGAGCAGCACTGGAAAGCAGTTCCTCTGGTATTGGCGCTTCTCCACTGGCAGCAGGGCAGGCAGAGAGGCATTGATGGCACCACCGCTTGCGCTTCCACTACGTGATGTGGCTGCCTCACCTTTCCTCATTAGTGGGACGGCCATGCCAGCACTGCAGCACTTGGACATTCAAACCCTGCTTTGCGCTGACTAGAAGAGTAGCCAATGTGGTTGCATCCACATATTGCCAGACTGTAACTCTCACCAGTCCAGTTGGAACAGCCAGTGGTTGAGAACTGTGCAGCATCTGGGAAGGCAAAGTAAAAGGAAAAGGTAAAGGACCCCTTGGCGGTTAAGTCCACTTAAAGGCAACTATGGGGTTGCGGCGCTCATCTCGCTTTCAGGCCAAGGGAGCCGGTGTTTGTCCACAGACAGCTTTCTGGGTCATGTAGCCAGCATGACTAAACCACTTCTGGCTCAATGGAACACCATGACGGAAACCAGAGCACACAGAGATGCCATTTACCTTCTTGCCACAGTGGTACCTATTAATCTACTTGCATTTTGCCATGCTTTTGAACTGCTAGTTGGCAGGAGCTAAGACAGAGCAATGGGAGCTTACCCTGTTGCAGGGATTTGAACCACCAACCTGATCGGCAAGCCCAAGAGGCTCAGTGGTTTAATATAATAATAATTTATTATTTATACCCCGCCCATCTGGCTGAGTTTCCCCAGCCACTCTGGGTGGCTCCCAGCAGAATATTGAAAGGCACCATGTGGGTCACCCTTGGACCAGGAGAACAGCCATTCTTTCTCTTAAGTCTGCTGAAATTGTCAAGGAATTACATTGATACCCTGTTCTCAGACCTTGGAAGCACTGGAACAAAGATGAAAATTCCCCACCCCATCTCCTGTTTTAGCAGAGCTTGCCTAATAAGCAAGAATATTTCACTAGGCCTGATTAAGCATGGTCAGAGTGAGGAAAAGGCAAGACATGGGAGATGGAATGCTCTCTGTCTCATCTTAAGACATTGCCCTGTGAATCTTCATCCTCTGATACTCTGTTTCATCGTAACATTTTGCATCCATAAATTGGCCTTTCGTTTTGGATTATTCCCCAGAATGAATTGGGGTGGGGGTGCTTTAAACATATGGTAGGTGCTCAGTCTTAATTTGTTAACTTGTATAAATATGTATTGGAGAAGGAACTGGCAATCCATTCCAGTATTTTGCCAAGAAAACTCCATCGACATAAAAAAGAAGCTTTGAGAAGAAACTGAGAGTTTCCAAGGCATGCTTTGGTTCATGGGGTCATGGATAGTCGAACATGACTAAGAAGACTAAACAACAATAAACATAAATATGTATAAAACAGAGCACTAAACAGTACTCAAGCATTATTGCCAGGGCTTGGAAAGTTTATTTTAAAAAAGAAAGTTTTCAGTGCATCTGAAAAGGACCTAAAGCCAGTTCACGTTCATACCTTTATGTTGTGCAAAGAAAGGATGTAGTAGCAAGGGGGGCAGAGAGAGCTGTTGGCTGTCAGCCACTATATATAGTACCACCACCACTGTGACATAGAAAACAAAATAAGGTGAGTTGTGAGAGTGTGTTCTGCCCCCTTTTGTCTCCTTCTTACCCCCCAAATGTAAGCAAACACCTTTTCTTTCAGACAAGGATTCCAAAAAGATCACCTGACAATATTGCCTCAGCCTAAGGGTAGTTTGTTGAGCTGGTTAGTAAATGCAGGAGACTTGTCTATTTGAATGAACCTGTTTTGCCACATCTTCTCTCATGTGCTGCTTTAGTTCAAGAAACACAGAGCCCCACTCCCCTGCCAAAAATAAATCTGCATACTAAAAATAGGTAACTGAGGCACAGTTTTTCACAGCCATGTGGGAAGGAGCGGCTTATCTGTGAGCAGCTCTCATGTAACTGGAAGTGCCTTTTCAGATTCAAGCTGACAGAATGGAAGTGAAGGCAGCGAGATGCTCTGTTTTCCTGCATCCTTTTTGCACCTTTAAATGTTTCATTATTGCTTTTCCTCCTTTTGCAAGTAATTGAAGGGAGAGAGGAGAGAGAGGGATTCATGCTCAAGATCATGATTAAATATCCCCTGTTCTGGGGGCATCTTAACAGAGCAGAAGGAGTTTCGGTCCTTTGGTTCAATGACTCTTCCTGAATCACCTTTGTTTTGGTCCTACAAACTGATGTCACTTGAGCCCATGCTTCAGCAGAAGGAAGGGAATGTCGATACTGGCTATCTTCCTCCCTTCCTTCCTCTTTCATGCCACAGCTCTTCCAGGGACCATAGGATTTCATAGGTCCTTATCAGGAGAGACCAAAAGGAACTGAGCCAGACAGCATGAATGATGTTTTTTGAGATTAAAAAAACAAAACATGTATTAAGGAGGGCCCTGAAATTTTCCAATACTTGCTGCTACAGGAATCTTCCAATACTTGCTGCCTTGTTTTCTCTCTCTTGAACTGTGTTGCCATATTTCGATTCCACTTGCTTTTATATTTGCATATTTTGTAATGTTTACTATAATTTCCCAGCTATCAAAACTCATCTAATTTATTTGTGAGGCTTTAGTCACCAGAAGCATAAACAAATTTTAATTTCCTTTTAAAAGAGGAGCATGGACAAAGGAGGGGAGGGACAGAAGACAAGGGAATAGAGGAAAGCATATCAAATGGTGCCCCAGGCTCAAAGCATTTATGGCCGTCCCCCCCACCACTGGTAGGTTTCAACATATTTCCAATGTGTGTGTGGCTGATTTCACAAGTTCAGTGCACAATTTGCAGGCATGGTTTATAAAATTTGCAGGCTTGGATGTAGTCACAATCACTCGTGCACATCAGTTATTTAATAGGTAATGATTTCCCACCCCCTTTTTGCTCATGTTAACACAACACAGGCCATACAGATAAGTGCTGCTGACATTACAAATGAAAATGAACTCTATTTGTTTCTGCTGTTGAGTGGATATGTTTGCAGAGATAGCCTGTAACAGGCAGCTTCTACGTTTGGTTCCCCACAACCAGGTACAGCAGGCAGCAGAGACAGTCCACCCCTGTGGCAAGGTGAGGCAACTGCCTCAGGTGCCAGGATCCAGGGTGGCAGGAGATCCAGTCTTCCAGGAATGCACCACCCACTGCTGCTGCTGTGGCAGCAACAGCTGTATGTGCTCCTTGTAGGCCAGGTCTGCTGCGTCCATCCTCAGCAAATTCCCCTCCATTTTAACTCTAAAGAGGTGGTGAATAGGAAGTGCTGTTGGTCTCATCCCACCCCTAGGGAGGAAATGCTCTCTGGCACACCCTCCCGGTGTGATTCAAAGCAAGCCTTTTTTGTCCCTACCCTCACAACTGCCTTTAATTCCCATTTCAACCTTTGGGTAAGGCTGATTTGATTCCACCCCCTCCCTATTCCTGATGTAGCTCTTCACTCCCAATGCAGATCTTTATTTCCTGCTTGTTCCTGATGTACAGCTTCACTCACCCATTTTTCCCTGGTGGGGAAGGCACCATTTTGTGGTTTGCCTTAGGTTCCTCTGGCTTGGACTGGCCCAGCCAGAGATTCACCTCAATTGACTGTTGCTGAATCTGGTCCTGGAGGAGAGAAACACCTTGCTGATACTCGGAACTTCCGGGTCAGCGCCATCGGCAATGGTGGAGTTCCTCTGACCGAGAGGAACCCGCTCCGTGAAAATCGGGTCTTGCCGCCGCGGCGAAGGCGGAGACCCTTTAAAAATCCCAGGCGGAGGAACCCTGGGAACGTGGGATTCGGCTGACACCAGGAGCGCCTCCCCTACTCGCAGGGAAACCCTTTTTCAGGGATCTGAAGCGACGTGGGGTGAGTGGCGCGGTGTTTTGAATCAACCGCTACTTTTATGGAGTGAAGCCGCACAGCCGTTGTCGGAGAGCGCTGACTTTTTCCTGTGGACAATTGGACTCTAAACAAGTACCCGTGAGTAGAACAGAAAATTGGATTAAGAAACATTTAAATTTGGCACTGAAGCGGGAAGGCTTTAAACAGGAAGTCCGCCTCCCGTTTTTTGTAAATAGATTGAAGCAAAAACGTTGTAAGCTAAAGTCTGGAAAGTCGTATATAAAGTTCTAAATTTCCTTACCACCAAAACCCCTCTTGGAAGCAGGAGAAAAGAGGGGAATTTTTTGACTGTTTAAGCCTGCAGGAGAGAGAGTAAAGAAAGATAAATTTCCACCGTCTCAAACCTGGGAACGGGGTGTCAGAGACAGAAATTTATGGGGAAGTTCATAGACTGTGAATGGAACGTCTTTTGACAGATAGTAAAAAAAAGAGAAACAAATTTACTCCAATGTTGCTTCTTGCAATCAAACGAAACAAAGTATTTGAAAAGTGAAAGTAATTTTCCTTTGTTGGTCCTGCTTTCAAAAGATGGATACAAATAGAAATTGTCTCCCCTAGAGGGAGCTTGTTAATTTGTTGCCGGAGTCGATCTGGGGACCTCACAGCTGTAAGATTAGGATCGTGAGACCAGACTCTAACCTTGAATAAAAATGTGTTTACAAGAAGTCTTGGTGCTTGCTTTTTGCAAGACAAGTGCTTTGCTGGAGCAGATGCATGAGAAGATGGATTTAATGACTGTTGCAGTTAAAAACTTTGGACAAACGGCGAATACCCTGTCAGAGTATATTGATTTATTGCTCAGATAAGCGTGAGGTCCGGCACACTTCCCCTGCATAGGCCTCTGCATTCCAAAGTCCGACATATCTGAGCATAGCAGAGATCAACAGCGGCAAGAGGAAGACTGCAAAACACCCCAGTGCATTCTTCAGTGTGCTTAAATAAAGTCCACACAGGATCTTAGCAGCTAAAAGCAGTTTTATTTACAGCAGACTATCCATTATCTATCACAGCGAACAGGATCGCGAAAACACGTCCTCTCTCCTCAAAAGCAAAAGTAGAGAGAAAGAACAAAGGCTCTCGGCTCTCGGAACTGACGTAGAAGTTCCCTCCCAACAGTAGGCAGAGCGTACACTCTGAGCTGTTTAACCCTGTAAGCTCAGGTTCTCCTCACATACCCATATAGAAACCATTCAGGAACCAGCCCAGGAACCTGTTTTGACAGGGCAAGTGCAAGTGCAGAAGAAAATGGAGGAGGTTGTTGTTGAACCTCAAGTAACACAAATGGAGAGATCCGAGGCCTTGCAGGAGTATAAGCCGCTGTTCTTGAAGTTAGAATCTGGAGTGGACCGGGGGGGGGGGTCTGGAGTTGTGAGGGCTCTTAATTTTGGAAGGACTTTGAAACATGCTTTTAAATACTTTCTGGATTACAGTGCTGACTGTGGGGAATGGGACTCTGTGGGGAATGGGCTGATCTGCTGAGGAGAGATGGAGATATTTTTGGATTGGAGTCCTCCCGAGACCTAGCCCCCAATGAGAAAGGAAAGAAAATAAGAAAAAGATCAACAAAAGACAAAGTAAAGGGCAGGTATAAACAAGAAGATCTGCAGAAGGGACATGGAAAGGACTTAAGAGCCTCGGACATAAGATTACCAGGTTGATGGATTAGATGGACGGAATAGAAAGGACTGACAAAACCCGAGACCAGGAAGAAGAGACGATGGATGAAGATTGGAAGAAAGTTTTAAAAATTTATTTAGAAAAGTATCGTAAAATTAATGAGTATTAGAAAAATGTTGGAATGAAATTATTTGGCTTTAGCAGAAATGTTAAAAAGAATTATGTAAGAATATGTTATGGTTAAAAGAATTTGGTATATATAAGATTTAAGTTTTAAGTGTTAGGGTTTTTTATGGTAAGATAAGGTTAAAATAGATTAAGGTAATTTAATGACAGAATATTGTGAAAGATGGAAAGGATTTGCTGAGATAATTAACAACTAGAATACAAAAAAGGGAGGTGTGAGGAGGTCGATGAAATAAGTTAATGAAAGTTAAGGATTTGGGAATATTGGATTTGTTTTTAAATTTTTTGTTTATTTTTGCTTTTTGATTTTGATGCATTGTGTGTTTTTTATTTTTTTTGACTTTGGTTTTTATTGATTTGTATTGTTTAATTGTTACTTTTATCTGCTTCTTTCTTTCCTTTTCTCTTTCTCTTGTTTTTTCCTTCTTTTTTCTTTGTAACTTTAAAATTCTCAATAAATATCATTTAAAAGAAAGAAAGAAAGAAAGAAAGAAACACCTTGCTGATACTCATGGCCAAATAGCAAATGATGCTTTATTCTTTTAAGAGGAATGTTTTTCCCTTGATCATACGCTGTACAGAATTTTTTGGAAATAGCAAGATTGGTGTGATGCATCTTAGTTGAAGTGCCCACACAGAGATAATGCAGTTTGGAAGTATGTGAGCATTCACACCTGTCAATTTTAACAACAATTTCAACAGCATCTTTTTAATGTAAGCTACTCAGAAAAGTGTAATAAATTGTAGTTGATACAAACACAAACAATCCTGCTGCCAAAAATCATGAACTGTAGACATAATAATACTCATAAAACCAATTTTATTGTGGTGTTGGCTATGTATTATTTTGTATTTTTGTATTTTAAATTTATATGTATACCACCCCAAAATATATTTTTTGGATGAAGGTACAGTTCATAAAAAATTAAAATAAACCATAAATCATCTTGCTATTTTTGTACATTATCCATCCTTTCACTGCAAAGATCCCAAAATACTCTCTGAGATGTATAAACATTAGACCAAATGTTATTAAGTGTTCTGGGGCAGCGTTGCTTTGGAAGGAAATAATTAATATCTTTGTTAATTGAAGCTGCAGGGGGAACTTTAGGGAGGCAAAATATAATTAAGCAACTTGGAAGCTGGCCAGCAAACTTATGGATAACACCACTCAATGTTAAGGCAAGTCCCATGAAATTGTTAATAACCTCAGCTTGTAAGTTTTAGAACTGCCACCTGGCTGGTTTAAAGCTGCTCTAACAAGTACTTAGTGATTCCTTTTTGTTGTGGGGTGAATATTAAAGCAATATCCACTAGAAAGGTATCTCATGCAAATCCCAATAAAATAATGAGAGCCATGCAGGAAGGCAGAATGCTAGCACTGATTTCAGTCGTGCTTGCACAGAAAACCTTCCCACAAATGTTGTCTTTTGAATTTCCCCCTCTTTCTCATGAACTTCTTTTCCAATTTACTGTGGATGAGGATAAATGAGGAGCTGTCTATGGAAGCTGGGGACTGTTATTCCTTGAAGGTTTCAGACAAATGCTGGACACAGAAATGCTTTAGGTAGCCTTCAGGATCAGTCCCAAACATATTGCCTTTATGGTGGGAATATTTAAAGCATCCTGCAAAATGGCTGGGTAGCAGCAAGCATGCTTTACCAGACTTCCCTGCAAGTCTGAGCCATGCCTCTGCTGCAGAGCAGAAGGTTCAGTCTTACCTGCTCTGTTTGGATCAGTTATCTGGGATGGTGGTCTTGACATCCTTGTTGAGTTCAAGCAGAAATGCTCAATCTGTGAGACTGGCAACCCTTCCTCCGTGCGTCCCAGTGACAGATTCCACAGAGGTACCAAGAAGGAAGAAGCAAACAAGAAAAAGTGGAATTGCAGGCTGCCTCTCCCATGGGTGAGAAGAGGATACATTATGAGGCAGATCTTAATCTGACAAATGTAGCTATGGTCAGCCATGTTACCTTCCTATACATCTTTATTATATAATCTGAAGGAGCTCTTCATTTTCAAAAAATGCCACCATGTATGATTCCCATGTATACATAAATTTCTCTGTGCAACACAAATGCATTTCTGACTAGTAAAAGTAAAGAATGTGTAACAAACCCTAGGGTGTGATATGGATGAGAAAGGTATATCATTATATGAGAGAAGATCCAAAGATCCACTTTAGCCACACCTAAGAGCTGGACATACCCAAGAAGACTTCTGGGATGGCTAATCAGGAAAACTTCAACACACCAATTTTGATCGGGCTACTGGCTTTTCTTTCATGTTGCTATGAAAAAGCCATGAGCTGAGTTTATATTTACTGTTGAAGAGAAACTTCTCCCTCAGTATCCATGGAAATGAGGAAGGTGCAAAATGAGTTTAAAAATGAACCTCAGAAATGAGTTCAACTGTGCCATCAGACAAAGTGGAAGCAACAAACTGGAAAGAAACCATGCTCCTTTTGCACTCTCTCACAGAATTTACTCTGAGTATCTTTCCACAGCAACCCATTTGCCTAAAAATTCCATTCCAGAGCTGCAGGTTTTTAGTTTTCTGCATTGTCTCACACACAACAGGATTTTCTTGAGGTGAGGAAAAGCAAATCATGTCAAATTTCATCAGCCTCTTTTTCTTGTCTAGCTTCTTTCAACTCTTCCCATTCAAAGCTTTTTTGTTTTGTTTTGTTATTTTATTAGAATACAACATGAAGTTTGGGCTATTTTAGATGTCCCTAAGGTTGAGAAACAGAGCATTGACATTCTTTTGAGAATATGGTGTTTGCCTATAAGTTTAGTTTTAAAGTAATGGTCTGAATGGCACTATATCTAAGAAGTCCCAAAAGAAAGGCAGAAGAGCTTGGCTAAGCTGTGAAAGGTACAGCTTTCTCAAACTGGTGAGGCAGATGTTTTCACAAGTTGTCACTGTTTTCCTCCTTTTCCCCTTGCCTGTCAGTAATGTTATGATCTCTGATCCTATCCATATGGATGCTAGCTCAGCCAGTTCCAAATGCCTGAAGCGGATTTCATGTTTCTCATCGCAATTAGGAGGAAGATACCAGCTCCAAACCTTCCATCAAGGAATACATTAAGAAATGGACCAAAATGGAGTAGATTCTCTTCATGAAGTTTTTTTGTAAACTGCAGGAAGCTTACAGTTTTGATTATTTGGTTGGCAGGTTTTGTTGAAACAAAGGTGGTAGAGGTTTGGGTTGTCATGCAGGGCATTCACTTGGAATGGGTGTGAGGAGAAGGGTAAATATGTCTAATTCCTCAGCAACTGGGGGGATGGCCTCTGCTTTTCCACAGTGGGGCAGCAAGGACATATTCCACTCCTCGACCCTCAATACGCACCCTGAGGAAAAACCATTGGCTTTGTTTGTCCTTAGAGATAAGCCTACACCTTGTTTTCACTATGTGATCTTTGATTAGTTGGATTTATTCATAAAGGATTGGGGGAAGTCCTAAAACGGATCAGGGCTGTGAACAAGGCGAAAAAATGTAAAGAAACACCAAAAGATAGATCCAAGACTGAATTAAGGTAGTTGGGGGCCCTGTTGCAGTTCCCAAAATAGGGGCCCCTTCCCTCAAAAGGAACACATGAACAAAGTACTGTGGTATCTTAAAGAGTAATGTATTCATGTGGTAAGCTTTTGTGGACGGCAAAAAGACTCAGAGTATGTGGAGCTTGATAACTCTCAGCGAACAAAATCCGTTTGCAAAACAAACAAAAATGAACTATTTGAGGAGGTACAGTTTCGTTCATTATTGGTTTTGTTCACTTGCTGCCTTGGGCTAGTCAAAACTCCCAGCCTAACCTTGGCTGTTGTGAAGATATAGAAGGAGGGGGAAAATGGGTGAAAACAAAGAACTACTGTTTGTATTAAAGGCACCAAATTATGGGGCCAATTCAGCATCACGCTTTTCTGATGGTTCAGTCAGCACAAGCATTTCTGCTTGCCAGATGGAACTATCTCTTCTCTCTTCCCCCTTCCCTCATATGTTGCTATGGCCCTCCAGAGCAAATATGGGAGAGGAACGGGGGTAGGGCACATGGGGGAAGGAGAAGGGATCCATTCGCACACACTTACTTGCATAAAATAACCCAGAGAGATCTCAAACCAACCACAGGAAAGATGAATCCTAAACAAGTAAATAAAGGACAAACTACAGTGATTCCAAGAACTACAAAATGAGGCATAAAGGAGAAGAAAACTTCAGTTCTTTAGGACCCCCCCCCCCCAATTTCTAGAGGCTGGTGTTTTCAGCCAGTGAGTAAAAGCAGAGCTATGATTGACCAGTGAGTTGCTTGCATAAAAACGCTGAGGTGGGAGCAGCCATGTTGGCACATCTCACAGAAATCACTTTGAAAGTTACCACACATTTTGCTTTCTAATTTTCCTTCCAGGAGGGCTAGAGACTTGCTTTTCTAAAATAAGTAGTAGAAGAAGCAGCTTAGCATCTGGAGCCCTTACAGGCATGGACTCTGGTGCAGTTGTTCCAATTGCATCATTATAATCTGACCACACACCCCAGGGAGTTTTATTTATCCCCTAGAGACCTATTTTTATAGCCCCAAATATTTAGAAGCAACCATTTGCTGGCAGCCCTCTTATGAAATATGTAAATGCAATGGATTTTTCTTTTCTTTTCGTGAGCACAAGGAATTTAATCATCCCTTAGAATGACTCCAACTAAAGGTGTTTTTCCAGGAATAAATGTGGCTAAGTGTATTGGAAAATGTACTGTTTTGCTAAATCAGTTTAAATGGATTTGGCAGGAAAGGGCCACTTGTCTGAATAACATGTATTTTTTGTTAAGGGTATTCAGTCTCTATTCATTCATAGCCTAATTTTCTTGTTAGCTCCAGGAGGTCTTAAGCACGTTTGCATAATTCTCACTGTGAGCTTGTGTCCAGTTAATTTAAATCACATTAAAACTCATTATTGTTTTCTTCCGGTCTCATTGAAATTATGTTCTAAGGTTTTAGCTTTTAAACTGTGACAATGCATCTCCAATCCGTTAGCCTTTCAGCTGGCTTCCTACTCAACATTACAGCCTGCAGAGAGTTGAAAGCGTCACCTAGTCACATCATTTAGTGGGAAATGAGATCGCTGCTTTCTAATGATGATTTCATTTGCATTGCAAAACTTTGCCTCCATTTTAATCTACAGCTTTGGAAAGAAGTCTTGGAACACCCCCCCCCCATGATTTTTTTATTATAAAAAACCCCTACATATGGATGTCTCTATCAAAACCAGTATAGCACAACTTAGCATATTCCCCACTCTGTTGATTATAACAAAATGGACTATATAACAACTGGACAACCTGGGCACCAGGACCAGGGGGCCCTGGGTGCTCCAGCCCCCACAAAATTCCCCCTGAGGGGGCTGGGCACCCACAAATTTTGGTGGCAGGCACCCAAAGGGAATGTTCATCAGTAGGCAACATATGCTAAATATTAGGCCCATAAAGGTGCTCTTCAGAATGTATCATCTCCTCCTTGCATTATAAGATTTGTGATATTTTATATTATCTATATCTATCATTTATCTGTCTATCTATCATCTATGTATCTATCATCTATCTATCTATCATCTGCCCTGTGGCTTGTGCAAAAGGCAGTATAAAAATAATCTAAACAAACAAACACAATTACAAAATGTGAGGAAGCCCCCAGAGACCTTGTTTCCAAGGAACCTGAATCCAGGTGAGCACAATAACCCATCTACTCGGAGACTGTGGACACACATAACACTATTTTTCAGCTGGCAGATGTTGAGACTGAGGAATGACTTCCCCAAGCAAACATATGGATCCAAGTCAGATCAATCAATTCAAACAGGGGGAGATACACAGTAGTACCCAGATGGCGAGAAAGGCAGAGGGATGGAACACCAGAGAGAGACAAGAGGGCGAGAGAGAGAAAATGTATACAGGCAAACCACCTACACAGTTAGGCAGGGCAAAGAAGGAACTCACAAAAACCAGCACTAGTCCCAGATACTCCACCAGCTATCAGTGGTTACAACCTGCTGCTGCTATGCTATCAAGTGGCATGGCTTAGCCAGGGAGAAGGATGCAAGAGTTAAGGACCAGTAGGTTACATGAGGGCTACCTCCCACTGCCTCTTGCCTTAATTTCACTTATTGAGCCGGTTGTAATGAAGTCGATGCAGAAGACCATGACCAATCATAGTGTTCCTGGACAGCTGCCACCATCACATCCCAGGCTGAGCTAAGTGGTCCAGGATGCTGCCTGTCCTCCTCCTTTTCTTCCTGTCACATCCGTGCCACACACAGATGTGCCCATGCCACAGTGGGATGGAGGCTGGGAATAGGTAACTTAGTCAACTCCTGTTTGCTGTTGTTTGGATGGGAAAAGCAGCTGCTTTAAAACTTGTACACATTGCCTGGATGTGCTGGATGACTTAATGAAATGGCTAGGACACATGAAATACACCCATACACAAAATAAATAGATTTATTTGAATGGTAATTGAGCAGCGGAGAGGAGGCCAGAGGTAGTAACAAATGGCTCTCCTCCATTGAGAGCCCTTGCTCTTGTCTGGCTGTTAAGTCTAGACATACCATAACTGACTCTATGGACACCCATGATCTAACAGTTTGAGATGGATAAGTAGATAACAGGGAGTTTAGATTTTGTAGCATCCAATTGTAACAACATATTTGCATTTGCAGTCTCTTATTCAGATAAGGATTACAGATGGAATGAGATCTGATAGGTCAGTTGAGTAACGCCTCAGATGGCAACTGCTTTTTGGTCCTTGGGGGCTCTTGAACTCTGGTTTCGGTTAGTCATGTCTCAGATAAATATGCCTCCATCACCATCTGATGTGCCGCTGTAGCTTAAGTGCTGGCTGAGTAATCAGTGCCTGCAACTACTGCCATGCTATATCACACTACTTCCAGACTAGTGACACGTTTCTAAGATTTCCACTATAACCAGTATTGCTTCAGCATGCCGGTTTGCCCCTGAACAGTAACGTTACTTCAGGGCTGCTGTCCTACACAAGCAAAACCATGTCATTAATTTGTGCCCATTTTTACTTCAGCTCTATAGAAAGGCTTGTAATAGCCTCTTAGTATCATCCTTCCTCCTGGGCTCCATTGCCGACATATGTCATTGTAGGAGCTTGGTGCATCGAGTACAGATTGTCTACTACAGTGTTAATTGCAGTTCTCTTACTGTATCTGCCTTATACTGAAAACAAGGGTAGTGTATACTTTGCATGGGAAGTAGCGTTCAAAATGAGGAGGAATATGCATCTCTGATTAACAGATTATGTTGTTGTTCTTATTATGATATATTTATCTATACCCCTCCTCAGGGACTCAGGGCAGTTTAGAGATAAAAGTAAGAACTGCTAAAAACATAGAAAAAATACCAACCATTAAAAACCATTAAACAATTGGTAGAATTAAAAGCCTATAGATATATAAAATCTATTAAAACCACACAAACAATTACAATAAAAAAGTAGAAAGCAAGCCCAATTTCAGTTTGGGGGATTAGAGTGAGTGATAATCTGAATTTGTCACTTCAGACTGGTATTCCATGGCAGAGGGGGGCAGAAATCTGAATGTGAAGAGCCGTATTACATGAGAATTATACATAACATTAGAACAGCTGCGTACAATTGTTTCCATCCCATTTTATGTATAATAGCTATCTCCCCCACTCACAAAGGAAGCAAATACTTATTTCCCTCTAATACAGTTGTTATCCCTTGGGGATATAAAAAGAGATTGGATGTTTGGGAAAGGGATGATCACCCCTTATATCATCTTTTGACAATATATTAAAAAGGAAGCAAAAAAAGAGCACAAACTTCTTCATCATGTACAAGCAACAAATCCTCCCCATTAGCAGAGCCCTGGAAAAAAGGAGAGGACTAAACGGTTTGTCGCTGGAGGTGCTTGAAATTCTATGCACAATGTTTTCCCCTCTGTGCTTCCCTGATTGTATCATTTTAGCAAACAAATGGCTTGTGTTGTATGTTTTACAAGAAATGATGGTCTGATCTCAGAGGAGCTCAAACAGTCCTTGAATTTATACTTGCTTTAACTGTGAGGTGAGGTGAGACTCACTATGGAAAACAACACTTTCGGGATGTCTTCACTCGCTCTCACTAATTAGTATTTGCAGGGGGGCAAGTGTGAATGAAGAGAACCTTGGAATAGATTGCTGTCTTAAGAAACAAATAGTGACTGAGTAGTCTGCCCCAGGTCAAAGCATGTGGAAGAAACATCCTCTGAACTCCTTTCAGTTAGTAAAGAGGCTTGATGCAGGGATGGAGAACCTCCCATCCCACTCTGTCTGCTGGACAGAAGTCATGGGTATGTCCTCAGTGCAATGAACTCCTGCAGCTCACAGAATGAGCTTATTCCCTTGAGGCTTGATTGCAGAAAGCTGAAAGGCTGATGAGGCCTTCAGGGACATGTCCCTGCAAATGTAGCACATGTTACCTGCTGTTTAGATAGCTTGGAAGTCAGAGCTGGTAAGAAGTCAGTAGCCATTTCCCCAATGGCATGGAGAAATTAAGCTTGGGAGGGATTGAGCCTGGGAGCTTTTAATTATGTTCTACCACTGAGCTACGGTAGATTCTACTCTATAGAATCTTAGCAAGAAAATTTTGCTACCACTCCCTGTAGTTTTGAGTCTCGTACAAAGGGAGTTGGTGAGGGACGTGAGACCCAGAAACATGTGGAGGGGAAGTTCAAGTGAAAGAAGCTCATGACATATTTGGTAATATGGCACAATAGGAACTCACTTGGAGCAAAAGACAGAAATAAACCCCCCAGGGCCACTAACCTCTTTGGAAATACATTTTGTGTATATGGAAGACAACATAGGACATTCATCTTGATTAATTGGGAAAATGGATTGTGCTCAGAACAGAGTGGGAATGCACAGGTCAGAGGAATTAATGTGCAACTTGTCCATAGAATTTTAATATTCTTGAGTTGGAAGGGACCATGAGGGTAATTTAGTCCACCTTCCTGCAATGCAGGAATCTTTTGTACAATGTGGGGCTCAAACCCATGACCCTGAGATTAAAAGTCTTATGCTCTGCTGACTGAGCTATCTGACTTTAATCTAACTGTTGTCTCGCTTGTCTTTTTCTGTTCCAGTATTGTGAATTCAACCTGATCAAGACATCTGCATTTCCCTGTCATTAAAGTTAATTGGCACACATTTGAATGGAAGTAGTGGGTTCGTCCCAGTACCTTGCTATAAAACGTAAATAAAATAAAAAAGCAATAGGATTCAGTGAGTCACAAGAGGGGGATCTTGTCCTTTGCTTCTTTGTCAGCTGATAAAGCTAGTTTCTGGATTCATTTTATGCACTCCAAATAAAACACTTCTCTGCCATTCAGATGCTGAAGTAAATAACGTAGCAACTTTTGACCTCCAAGATGAAAACTCATTTTGTCCTAATGTGAGCACCTCATTTCTGAAAGAAGCGAGTGAGCCTTGAACAATCCGACTTTTCAAGTGTCATTCCATGTCTTGCTGCTTATTTACAGAAGTGGTTTTAGCTTTTACTGGCAAAAAGAAAGTGAGGGCAAAAAAATGGAGCGAGTGAGAAAAAAGCACCCTAAAACAATAAACGAATTGCAGAGGATGCTTTTTTGGGGTACTTCTGGGGAAGCCTGAATGGGATAATTTGTGTGCATTGAACACAATGCTTCAAATTACTTGCACTGGAAAATACACAAACCAGCTCTATAAATTGATGCAATAACATTTTCCCCCATATAAAAGCGATCTCTGTTTTCATTTTTCAATCTCAATGTAGTTCAGGCCTATGATCATGTATTCTCGGTGAGGGGGAAATCTAGATACTGAAATTCAGGAGCAAAACAAACACACAAAGGTCAATAGTCCATCTAATGCCATGCAGTCTATTCTGAATGCCTTGAAACAGGTAGGGCTACAGTTCTAACTAAATAAATACATCATACAAAAAAGTAATACTTTGCATTAGCTCCAGGAAAAAGCACAACTGTAAGAAGACTATACTGCATCTGACTGGAGACTCTGGAATGCCCTCCCCTATGAAATGAGGTTGCTTTTTGCCTCATGGCATTCCAAGAAAGTTCTAAGACCCATTCAGAAGGTGTATCTGATGGCTTATCTTCTCATCTGCTGTGTTGAGGCTTGGGTTATTTTAACTGTTTTTTTATATGCACTTTGAAAACGTATTGCTTTTAGTTTGTTAGTTTTGTGTTGCATTATGTGATTTTTCTGTTTGACTTTATGAAGGGTCTTGAGTCTTAGAAAGATGGAATAAATATGCTTGGCGTAAATGTGTTTGGAATAAATAAACAGATAAACGAGTGTTAATTGTTCAATATCCCTTGTTGTCATTATACCAAGCAGTTCAGGGGGCAATTTTATCCTGACAACAGTCCAGTAAGGCATGTTGATTTAAGAGACAGGAATTTGCCCCTGAGCATCCATGGAACTTCATTACCTGACTGGGTATTTGAATCCACATATCTCCAGTTAAGATACCTTGTATGGTAGAACTATTTGAGTTTGTGGGTGCTAGACCACTGTGATTGCTGAACTGAGCAAGTGCCAGAATTTAATCAATGCTTGAAGTGTTAAAACTGGGAAATAGCCAGACCCATGTGTATTAGATTCATGTGTGTTGAGCCAGATACGTGTGTGTGCTGGGTTGTGTGTTAGACAATGCTAATCCTCTGGAATCAGCATGTGTTAAGGGCTAATTAAGTAGGTCTGGCCTCCTGTGTCAGGTGATAGCTAGGGGATGGGACATTAAGAATAACATCAAAGGGAACTCCATGTGAAACAGCAAAGGAGTGATGCTCCTTTCACTCTACAGATAACACCAAAGATTAGAGAATTTTTTTTGGGGGGGGGGGTTATGTGGCAGAGAAGCAGAGAGCAGGAGTAGAGCCATGGCTGATGTCTGAATCAAAGGCTGTGGCCTATGGAGGAGGCAAGACCCTCTTGGAGTATAATGCTGGGAACCCCTTCAGCTCAAGTTGTATATATGAGTAAATAAACCATACATCACAAGGACACCACACCACTGTGCCTCTTTTCCAAAAGAAAACACGGATCCTAGGTAAGTGCACTTGGAATGCTTGGAATCTCGCATAGCTTGGATAATGGGCTGGCATGTAACACTGTCCTCATACAGAGAAAACAGAGTTCCCAGTTACCTCCCGTATGAAATGCACTGTCAAGGAGCTGTCAGGCGAGTGCAGGTCATCCACAGGGCAGCAAAGAACATGAGGCATGAAATGCAATTAGCTTTCGTTCACAGAAAGTAACAACACTGTAGAGTTCCACTGCGGAAACAGACCACTGGCCCTGCTTACCCCCTCTAGCCTCCCACTCTGGATCCCTTCCAAGCAGAGGGAGACTGCGATGAGGGGGTGGGCTCCTCCTCTGAGTCTGCCTTGCCCATTGCACAGCAACGTGCAGGACTCTCGAGTGGGACATCAGGTGGGGAGGAGAGCCAGCAGGACTGGGACTGTCCAGCTGCTAGGTAGCCGGGGCAATCTCGGAGTCCTCTATGTCTGAGTCTGTGCCAACACTGAGACACTCAGCCTTCAGCCCTGTCCTGGAAGAGCCTCCTCCTTCTGACCCCACTTGATTGCTTAAGCTTCCTGCTTCAAGCACCTCCCAGCTTGGCCTTTCCCCAGACTGCTCTCCAGTGTCCCACCACCATGATCTAAGCTGTTTTCTGTGTCATCCCTGGGGGCCTCTAGGGCAGGCAGCCTCAACCACTCTTCCTCATACAGCCAGTCCCTGACATCCACTCACCTTCTTGGTGATATTTTGCACCACTTTGTTAGCATGGATTTTAGGGAGAAGGAGGAATTCATCCTCATTGTTGCGGCAACTGACTGATGTGACACCTATCATGCCATGCAATGCAAACTGGAGCAGAATGTGGATAGGAGTAAACTAGTCATGTATAATTATATGCAGCTGGAGCTGGAAGGAGGTGGAAATCTTGTTTGGCTATACCGGTGGGCAATGCAAATGTTGGCATGCTATCACAAGGGCCACCCATTACATGCTTGTCATGCAATTTTGTTTATAACCCCTCCTGCTAATCTATCTGTACCCTATTTGGAATTATTTGGATGAAAATAAACACACTGACTGATGAAACTGCCATACACCATGGCCCTGGCTTTGATTTTGTCAACTGCCCGACACACATAAAACATCTGGACAAACAATACAAATGATTTTATAATACGGCGCACACTGCCTGCACAGTTAGCTGGGGGACTATGTGATGTGGTGCTAAATGGGGCATAGTACAATGCTCCTTGCAAGAAAGTAATGTGTGATCAAAATTGATTAGCCGGAAACTGTGGATATTAAAAGAGATTGTTGCACCCAGTCACTGGTAGCCCAAAAATATTTCTGTGGACATGTTTATGCTGAAAATGGGAATACTCAAAGTATGGAAAAGAAAGGGGGAAAAAAACAAGAGAGATGAAATACAGTGGTACCTCGGGTTACAGATGCTTCAGGTTACAGACGCTTCAGGTTACAGACTCTGCTAACCCAGAAATAGTACCTCGGGTTAAGAACTTTGCTTCAGGATGTGAACAGAAATTGTGCTCCGGCGGTGCGGCAGCAGCGGGAGGCCCCATTAGCTAAAGTGGTGCTTCAGGTTAAGAACAGTTTCAGTTTAAGAATGGACCTCCAGAACGAATTAAGTTCTTAACCTGAGGTACCACTGTACAGCTAATTATTTTTTAAAAAATGTTCTTTTTAATGACCTTAGAAGTCAGCTCACCTGTGTCACTTGTTTTGTTCATGATGTGAGCTTTTTGTCTTCACTATTTCTTCTGCAAAACTAGGCTTCCGATTTCTTCCTTGGGGCAGAGGTCATCCTTGTGCCATGTGTCTGTGCCATCTGAATAGCACCGTGATGCCTCAGGATGTAACTGCAAGTGTACAAACTTACAAACATTAAGATCTAAAATACAGTTTGCTTTTGGTGTGGTGGGTTCTTCTTCACTGGAAAAGCAGAAGGTGGAGGAGTATCTGTCAGGGATTTTCCTTCACTGCAGATCTTGCAACAAGGAAGAGGGATGAAGAAAATGACCTCCAAGGTCCTTTGGAGTAGCATTATGAAACCCTAGTCAATATTTTGTGAGATGCCTACAATTTATTTAGATTTTATATCCAGAACCAGAGCATTTGCCCTTCAGAAGTCTATCAGCATCTAAAATTGGTGGAAATGAGGGTGTGCAGAGTGGTAAGATGGATCATCACTTCCTCTCTGAAACCATCTGTAAGGCAGGAATGGTATTTGACAACCTTCTTTTCCTGCTAAATTGTGTGCCTTTCTGAGGCACATAGCTCATTCAGTATAGACAGTGGGGACCATAGAGCAGGGACCATGTTGAATAACCTAAAAGCAGTAATGCTTGAAGAAGGATAGGTGGGTGCAGAATTACTTGGTATATCCCGTGGTCTCTGCTCCTATGCTGAGTAACATGGAAGCATTAATGCTAGGAGAGAGAGAGAGAGAGAGCACGCTATACGCATTCTCTCATCTAATGGAGCATATTTGTGATCATCATTTTCTTTGCCAAAGTTTCTTTGTGCCAAAATATATGCCTCCCCCTCTTTTTTTTTTTTTTAGTTGTGAACAAAACAAAATCAAATCACACTCTAATACCTCCTTCAGCATTAAAGTGCCATTAGCTACTTCCCTTGGCAAATTTTTCTGGGTTGTTTTCCTCTCCAAATTTCCTGACTGATGTGAAGGCTCATGAAGTGCCATATTAAGATGTTTCATCATGCATTCAAATATGTGTACCTAATCTGACCTATACAACTTGAAATGCTACATCTTTCGTATAAGGCATCAAGCAGTAAAATCAACACAGCGGGAGACCTGGAGATAGAAATACATTAAGAAATAGTTTTGTGTGCACGCAGAGCTTCAAAAACCATATGGAATATTCCATAAAAAGTAATTCTGCATGTCCTGATAAAAGGTGTGTCTGCCTTCTTGACAAAAAAAAAACCCCTAAAAAAGACTGCCCTGTTTGAAGAGCTGATGATGGATCTTTGGAATCCTGATTGCTTTCCTGTGCCTGAAAACATGTCCCACTTCAACATTGCAGCTGTTCCTTTGCCTGGAATAATGGGGAGCAGGCTATTAATAATAATACTTAGTGATATTCATCACTACCATGTTCTACAAAGTAATAAAAGTTTTAAAGGGGCATCCTGGGCCCCAAACATTTAACCCATTAATCTTCTGCTGCTGAGAGGACTGTATGCACCCAACTGGTGACCACAGACAAAGAGGGGCTCTGGCCCCAAATTCCAATGGTGGTAGAGACAACAAAGAGCTCAGAGGAAGAGAAGTGGCAAGACTAGCAAGAGATGAATGCACTAACCAAATAGCATATCCTACAAAAAATAAAAATCAATTTGCTCCAGCCTTTATTTTAGGTCTGCTTCACCCCATGCAACTCTATCGTTTCATCTGAAGATAACTGAACTTAATCTGAGTTGGACAAAGCAGAAGAAGGAAGCCAGGAAGCATGTCATGTTCAGGAAATATCATAGCTGGCGCTCAATTTCAAAGGTAAACACATGTGAAACAGGAAATGGTGAGAATCAGGTTTTGATAAGAATCTTTGAAGATATTTTGGAATTTTGTGAATTATTGGCAATTTAGGTCACATCCACACCATACACTTAACACATTGGTACACTGGTACACTATGCTTATGGCTTCCACCAAAGAATCACAGGGACTGCTGTTTATTATGGGTGCTGGGTGTTATTAGGAGACCCCTTTTCCCCTCACAGAACTGCAATTCCCAGAGTTCTCAGAAAGAGGGATTAATTGTTAAATCACTCTGGAATTTAGATCTCTGTGAGGGGAATAGGGTTCTCCTAATGGTTCTTAGCTCCCATAACACCGTTCCTAGGAGTCTTCAGAGCTGTAAATGTGGTATAATATGGCTGTAAATGTGGTATAATAGTGCTAAATAGGTGTAGTGTGGATGTGTAGTGTGGCCCAGATTAGAGAAGATGTCTAACAGTCTTGAGGTGAGTATGAATATCCAAGGAGAAGCTGTCTCCTCTGCTCAAATACCTGAATTGTGTTAGCTTGGTAGAAATTTCTCCCTCTCTAAACTTGCTAGCTGAGTTGCACAGAGTTAGATTTTCACTGTCGGGTTCATTTCTGTTTTATTAGATTTATCTCAACTAGTTCTATTTCTTTTATTGAAAAGTATTGTTATGACATACATCTATCTCCACATTATCTATTATTATTATTCCATTTGCATAACCATTATTACTTCAGAATTTATTGTCACCATAGATATGCAATTTTCATTTTTCAGTGTATTGTATTCTAGTTCCTTATGTTAATTGGAAACATTTTTTAAAATCTATTCCTGGCCTATTACCTAAACTATGATCTTTTTTTTTAAAAAAAAAATAATAATAAAAGAAAAGAGAGGAGGTGGTAAAAGGCATATTTCTCACCTAAGAGAAGTCAAAAATTATCAGAAGGTATTTTAATGGTAACTGCCATCCTCCCTCCAGAACCACACTAGATCCAAGACGTTGTGGAGAATAATAATAATAATGATAATAATAATAATAATGACCAGGTTGCAAACACAGTCAATATACAACAAAAAGAAGGAAGGTATGCTCTGCTGCCATAGCTATGGCGGAGCCCCCATTTCTTCAACAGAAATATGGTGAATTGATGCTACAAATTTCTCTACCCATGAATAGGATAGGGAATTTCTCCATTTGCTCACAGCTCTATATGAAATGTTGGGCTCTCAAGTGCACACTCCTCTGCCAACTGGCTGCACAAGCTTGGACCCTCTAGCTCCAATGATCCTGAGGGTTGGGAGGTGATTCAACCTTCCCTTCCGACTTAACTGGAGGTTTCTCTGCTGCAGTTTCTATACTAGAGGTTGTGGCTGCGTCAGCTTCCCTGGATATCCTGACTTCAGGAGATCTGGGTCCTGAGAGGATGAGTCCACCTGCTCAGTATGGCAGGATTCCGTATTAACCAGTTCCTTCCCATTCCTTTGTCTTCCAAGCAAACATAGACTTACAGGCATCTGATAACATTTGCTGCTATGTCTTTTAGATTTCAGGAGTGCTGCTTTTCATATTGAAAGAGACTGCAGCTTATTTATAGAGCTGTAATGAAACATCAATATTTCAAGGACTTTTGCCAAGCGTTTAGAATGAGTTCCAAATGTTCCACCAAGGAAGCAACAAGATGATCGGAAGAGTTTTAAAGTGTTTAAGTGGCCAGGTTTGGTGCTGGTCACCCAGCTCACACTTCCTAGAATAATATGCAAACTGAAACAGAACAATCCTTTGAACTCTACAATTCTTGCACCAAAAAGTAGTGCAAAAATGTATACATTAAGGGAAACTGTGCATATATTGGTGAAAATAACATACAAAAATGTATTATATTATGATTTTTTTTAAAAAATGTGCATATTAGGCAAAAAATAAATAAATGAGTATTTTAGGGAAGAACACTAAAATACTGACAAATTCTCAGTATTGAGAGAAACCTAAATGGACAGATGCATCGATCCATATTAGGTGGTAATCCCATTTGAGTAACCTGATCAGTTCTGTTCCTTTCTCAAATTTGATATGCCAAAAGACCAAAACCTTTCAACTCTTGTCCAAAGAACCACATTCACAGTACTTGTGAACATTCTTGTTGTAGTCTCTGAAAGGCCTCTTCAGTTGTTCTTCCTGCCTACACAGCTACTATCAGGTGAAAGCAAAGGCCCTGATCCCTCTATCATGCTTTCATTGCTAACTTCATTGCCTTCCTTATGTTGGGAAGGGAACTTCTGCACTGGAGACCTTCTGTTCTCAGGTAGAGTCCCCACCTAATTTAGAACCCTGATCCTCCAGGATTCTAGATCATAGGGAGACCCCACATGAGTAAAGAAAGCTTCAGTTAGACCCTACAATCAGAAGGTAAGACATTGTTGGTGGTACTGTCACTGAAGGCTGCCTGGTTGACACTGACCCATTACAGGGCCTTTAAAACGTTCCCCACCCTTCAAAACATTCCCCCAAGGAGCTTCCTACTGGCAAGTATAAGCACATTCATAGTCTCACAGGAAGAAAAAGCCACTGGAAGTATGTGGAACAGAGAACTAGCAGGATGATAAAGGTGATACACATATGTAATGATTTTGCCCTCTAAATGGGCTCCTCCCTATGCAACTTTTCTCTCCCCCCCAAAAAAAAACCCCCATAAAGGGGAACAGAACTAGATTTGCATTTATAGATTCATACTTAGGCTCTTAGATTAAACTGCAAAAATCTCAGATGCCCTGCAGTGAAGCTGGGGTGACCATCATAATGAAATCCTGTTCCAGTTTGGCTCTTCTGAAGCAAAACATTTATCAGGGCTAACAGGAGCAAACAGCATCCAATCAAAACAGAAAGCAGCAACGTAACTTCTTGCCAAGGAATTGTTATCACAAATTTCAATTTGATAAGACAAGAAGCAACAGGGCTTTTTCTGTTTGAGAAGAAATCTCCGACACACTGCTAATTACCATCAGTGCAAACAGAGCAGCTCCACGGGAAATATTTTGGAGCCCAACGACAACCCCAAAGGGAAAGGCAAGAAAAAAATTCACAGGCAAGCAACATCCAGGTGGAAAAAAATTGGAAACAGTGGAAATGAAATACAGTATTCCCATAGATACAGAGGAGGGTAGAATTCCAACTTAATGCCTCAGCAAATAATGGAACACCACCAAATGCTCCAACACGGAGCCACAGCCCCGCTAGAACTTGATTCACAACTGTTTGCTACATACCACTGTTTGCTTCAGCTGTGTCCCAGTTGCGAGAGGTGTATGTTTATGTACAAAGAAACCTCTGCCTTTTGCATGGCTGGAATGTACGAAGGTAAGTTGTCACATTCATTGCTTTGCCCACTTTTTCATCTGGACCCACCCACCACTGGTACGTGGCCCTGCCCAAAATTTGTCCAGGAGGGAGTATAGCCCTGGGAAAGAGAGATCCCCCTCCACTGGTCCAAACTGATCAAAGAACATTCTATCTAAATTTGAATTTTGCCATGTTCAACTTAAAAAAGCCAGGGTTTTCTTTTCCTTTCGGCAAGTTTATTACAAACAAAGGATTGCCACAACCCAGAATGACCTCTCAAGTTTGCCAAAGAGTAATCTGCAGAAATTGGCTGAGCCACCTAGGAATTTAAAAGAAATTAAATGAAATAGGGGTTTAAAACATAGATAATTGCCTCAGAGTTGTTTTGAAGGGGGGGTGGAATGGACTCTTAAGTGAGCTTGTGGAAAATCTAATTCATATTAGAGAGCCAATCACCATTCTCTATGCACAGTGCTGGTACATGCTGATGTATTAAAAGAACCACAGTGCAGCCTGCATTTAACACACTCTATAATTGAGTCTTTATTCATTTCTTTGTAGGATTACTTATAATTGGAACAGGGCTCTCGGTCATTTGGTTGTGGCCCGCTTCGGGAGAGAACATGCATCCAATTGAATTAAGGCAAATGTGCAGCAGGGAGGGAATTAAACCACAGAAATGTAACAGAAAATGAAGAGAGCATTATCTGAATTTGGGAGATGAACCTTCTTTTGCTGTAGGTCAGACCCATACTGAATAGAAAAAAATATATATTTGATAGTGATAGATAGCTGGTCGCAGTGATCCAAAAACTGCAATGTTATGTACTGAGTTGAATAGGATCCAAACTGTAGCAGTCTGATTGGTCCTAGAACAATAGGATCCAAAAGGCAGCAGTCTGATTGGTCCTAGAACAATAGGATTCAGAATGCAGCAGTCTGATTGGTCCTAGAACAATGCAGCAGTATGATTGGTTGGCAGGAACCACCCAATCCTGCTCCAGATAGAAGTGAATCCACAACCTGATTGGCTTACAGTAGAATTCCAGAATTAGCCAATCATGTGCAGCCCATTGTGTAAATAATGTATATAAAGCAGATACTGTGAGGGGACATTTATTCATTCCTCCTCACCACTATGAGCTGAATAAAGAGCATGAAATCACTTTGCGACTCTGAGTATATTTCACTGGCGACTGAGCGAGCCGGTTGCTCCAGACCAAACAGCCGCATCACAGCCAGCATCCTTGGAACACGAGCCAGAACCCGGAGCCCGGACCAGGGAACACCCCAGGCCACAACGCACACGTAGGCCGCCGGCATACCTTGAGGACTATGAATGCGACCTCCCGGGCAGGACTGGAACTTAGAGGGGAGGGGTGTTATGTACTGAGTTGAATAGGATCCAAACTGTAGCAGTCTGATTGGTCCTAGAACAATAGGATCCAAAAGGCAGCAGTCTGATTGGTCCTAGAACAATAGGATTCAGAATGCAGCAGTCTGATTGGTCCTAGAACAATGCAGCAGTATGATTGGTTGGCAGGAACCACCCAATCCTGCTCCAGATAGAAGTGAATCCACAACCTGATTGGCTTACAGTAGAATTCCAGAATTAGCCAATCATGTGCAGCCCATTGTGTAAATAATGTATATAAAGCAGATACTGTGAGGGGACATTTATTCATTCCTCCTC